>NC_041392.1:98692375-98708348 GCF_002162155.2 Triticum dicoccoides
CCCCCCTACCTCGTGCCTTCCTGGTTGATGTCTTGACGTAGGGTCCAAGTCCTCTGGATCACGTTCATTCCGAAAGTCACGTTCCTGAAGGTTTCATTCCGTTTGATATTCTTTTTCTGCGAAACTCTGAAATAGGCAAAAAAACAGCAATTCTGGGCTGGGCCTCCGGTTAATAGGTTAGTCCCAAAAATAATATAAAAGTGTATAATAAATCCCATTAATGTCCAAAACAGAATATAATATAGCATGGAACAATAAAAAATTATAGATACGTTGGAGACGTATCAAGCATCCCCATGCTTAATTCCTGCTCGTCCTCGAGTAGGTAAATGATAAAAACAGAAATTTTGATGTGGAATGCTACTTGGCATTATTTCAATGTAATTCTTCTTAATTGTGGTATGAATATTCAGATCCGAAATATTCAAGATAAAAGTTCAATATTGACATAAAAGTAATAATACTTCAAGCATACTAACAAAGCAATTATGTCCTCTCAAAATAACATGGCCAAAGAAAGTTCATCCCTACAAAATCATATAGTTTAGTCATGCTCCATTTTCGTCACACAAGAATGCTCTCATCATGCACAACCCCGATGACAAGCCAAGAAATTGTTTCATACTTTAGTAATCTCAAACTTTTTCAACCTTCACGCAATACATGAGCGTGAGCCATGGATATAGAACTATGGTGGAATAGAATATAATGATAGGGGTTATGTGGAGAAGACAAAAAAGGAGAAAGTCTCACATCAACGCGGCTAATCAATGAGCTATGGAGATGCCCATCGATTGATGTTAATGCAAGGAGTAGGGATTGCCATGCAACGGATGCACTAGAGCTAAAAATGTATGAAAGCTCAACAAAAGAAACTAAGTGTGTGTGCATCCAACTTGCTTGCTCACGAAGACCTAGGGCATTTGAGGAATCCCATTGTTGGAATATACAAGCCAAGTTCTACAATGAAAAATTCTGACTAGTATATGAAAGTGACAAAACAAGAGACTCTCTATCATGAAGAGTATGGTGCTACTTTGAAGCACAAGTGTTTCAGTATGAGACTATGTTTCAGTATTACTTTTGCTACCATTACCATTACTTCCATACTACTTTGCTACTAAATACTTTGCTGCAGATATTAAGTTATCTAGGTGTGGTTGAATTGACAACTCAGCTGCTAATACTTGAGAATATTCTTTGGCTCCCCTTGTGTCGAATCAATAAATTTGGGTTGAATACTCTACCCTCGAAAACTGTTGTGATCCCCTATAGTTGTGGGTTATCAAGACTATTTTCTGGCACCGTTGCCAGGGAGCATAGCTCTATTCTTTGAGTCACTTGGGATTTATATCTTCTGGTCACTATGAAGAACTTGAAAGACGAGAAAACAAAAAATTATCCCTCAACTACGAGGGAAGGTAAGGAACTACCATCTAGCTCTGCACTTGATTCACCTTCTGTTTTGAGTAAGCTTGCGACACCTAAACCTGCTTCTGCTATTAATTCTGATATGTCGCATGTTATTGATGATGCCACTTCGGCTATGCATGATACTTATGATGAAACTACTTCTATGCTTGATACTACTGTGCCACTTGGTGAATTTCTTGATGAACAACTTGCTAGGGCTAGAGAGAATAAAATTATTGAAACTGATAATATTGATGAAAGTGATGATGAAGACTCTCCCAATAAATATGAATTGCCTGTTGTGCCTGAGGGCTATGTTATGGATGAAGAAACTGCTAGAGACTTTCTTGCTTGCTTGCAATGATAGAAGTGATCTTAAGAAATTATTAGCTAAGCTTACACCAAAAACTCTGAATGCTAGAATGAAATATGATCCTGCGTATGCTACTTCACCTATCTTTGTTACTGATAAGGATTATGAATTCTCTATTGATCCTGATATAATTACTTTGGTTGAATCCGATCCTTTTTATGGCTATGAATCTGGAACTGTTGTGGCACATCTTACTAAATTAAATGATATAGCCACCATGTTCACTATATGATGAGAGAACTCGCTACTTTTATATCCTTAAAATATTTCTGTTCTCATTAAAGGGTGATTCTAAGATATGGTTTAATTCTCTTGATCCTGGTTGTGTGCGTAGTCCCCATGATATGATTAATTACTTCTCTGCTAAATATTTCCCCGCTCATAAGAAACAAGCTGCTTTAAGGGATATATATATATATAATTTTGTGCAAATTGAAGAAGAGAGTCTCCCACAAGCTTGAGGGAGGCTTATCCAATTACTTAATGCTTTGCCTGATCATCCTCTCAATAAAAATGAAATACTTGATATCTTTTATAATGGACTAACCGATGCTTCCAGAGACCACCTTGATAGTTGTGTTGGTTCTGTTTTCAGGGAAAGAACACCGGATGAAGCTGAAATTCTATTGAATAATATGTTGACCAATGAAAATAATTGGACACTTCCTGAGCCAATTCCTGAGCCTATTCCTAAACCAACTCCGAAGAAGAGGGGTGTTCTATTTCTCAGTCCTGAAGATATGCAAGAGGCAAAGAAATCTATGAAAGAAAAGGGTATTAAACCTGAAGATGTTAAGAATTTACCTCCTATTGAAGAAATACATGGTCTTAACTTACCGCCTATTGAAGAAATATATGATCTTAATTCATCACCTATTGAAGAAACTCATGGTCTTGATAACCCGCCACGGGTAGTAAAGGTAAATTCTCTCTATAGATTTGATGAAGGTGATATTCCTTACTATAAGTCTACTAGACAATGCTTAGATGAGTTTGACAATTTTATTGTTAAACAAGAAAATTTTAATGCTTATTTTGGTAGACAATTAAAACAAAATGCTTATATGATTGAACACTTGAGTGATTATTTGTCTAGAGTTAAAGGTGAACTTAAACTCATTAGTAAACATGTTTCTATGGTCACCACTCAAGTAGAACAAGTACTTAAAGCTCAGAATGATTTGCTCAATGAATTGAATAGTAAGAATAATGACTATGTTGTTATAGTGGCTACTAGAACTGGTAGAATGACTCAAGAACCTTTGTATCCTGAGGGCCACCCTAAGAGAATTGAGCAGGATTCTCAAAGAACTAATGTAGATGCACCTAGTCCTTCTAAAAATAAGAAAAGGAAAAATGATAGGACTTTGCATGCTTCTAGTGAACCTGTTGTTGACACACCTGAGAATCCCAATGATATTTCTATTTCTGATGCTGAAACACAGTCTAGTAATGAACATGAACCTAGTGATAATGTTAATGATAATGTTCATGTTGATGCTCAACCTAGTAATAACAATGATGTAGAAATTGAACCTGCTATTGATCTTGATAACCCACAATCAAAGAATCAACGTTATGATAAGAGAGACTTTGTTGGTAGGAAGCACGGTAAAGAAAGAGAACCATGGGTTTAGAAACTTTGTTGGTAGGAAGCACGGTAAAGAAAGAGAACCATGGGTTTAGAAACCCATGCCTTTTCCTACAAAACCATCCAAGAAAAAGGATGGTGAGGATTTTGAGCGCTTTGCTGAAATGATTAGACCTATCTTTTTGCGTATGTGATTAACCGATATGCTCAAAATGAATCCTTATGCTAAGTATATGAAAGATATTGTTACAAATAAAAGAAAGATACCGAAAGTTGAAATTTCCACCATGCTTGCTAATTGTACTTTTAAGGGTGGAATACCAAAGAAACTTGGAGATCCAGGAGTACCTACTATACCATGCTCCATTAAAAGAAATTATGTTAGAACTGCTTTATGTGATCTTGGAGCTGGTGTTAGTGTTATGCCTCTCTCTTTATATCGTAGACTTGATTTGAATAAGTTGACACCTACTGAAATATCTTTGCAAATGGCTGATAAATCAACTGCTATACCTGTATTTGTGAGGATGTGCCTGTTGTGGTTGCAAACGTTACTATTTTAACAGACTTTGTTATTCTCGATATTCCCGAGGACGATAGTATGTCTATTATTCTTGGAAGACCCTTTTTGAATACTGCAGGGGCTATTATTTATTGCAACAAAGGCAATGTCACTTTTCATGTTAATGGTAATGAGCATACGGTACACTTTCCAAGGAAACAACCTCAAGTCCACAGTATCAATTCTATTAGAAAAATTCCATCGATCTTTTTTGGAGGTTTTGAATTTCCGCTTCCTACTGTCAAAAAGAGATATGATATTCTTATTATTGGGGATGTGCATATCCCCGTTGAGGTAACATAGTGTTATTCGAAATTTCTCCGGTTTCATGCCATTTGGAATGAGTTTGTTAACAAGACCTGATCAACCTTGTTAGTGGATTCCTTTTGATGAGCATGAGATGGATGAAGTTAGAAGGCACAACCTTCTGTACCCTCTTTTTACTTTCTGTTATTTAGTATAAATAAAGTAAAAATAATATTTTTCTGTCTGTTTCCTGAATTATCCGTGCAATAAAAAATACCCCAAAAATAAAAGTTCTCCAAATGCCCTACCAATTTAATATGATTTTTTTGGAATATTTGAGAATATTTGGCGTTGAGAACACAGCAGGGGGATCAAGCACCTGGGCACGAGGGTCCAGGGCGCGCCCACCCCCTGGGCGCGCCCCCTGCCTCGTGGACCCACGGTGGCTCCCCTCCACTTATTCCTGCACCCACACACCACTTCTTCCTCCAAAAAAAATCACCAACCAGCTCAAGCACGAGTTCTAGCTCATTTTGCTGCGATTTTCGATCTCCTAGCTCAAAGCACCTCTCACAAAACTGCTTTGGGAGATTGTTCCTTGGTATGTGACTCCTGCATTGGCCAATTAGTTTTTGCTCTAGTGCTTTATTCATTGCAAATTTGTGCTGCCTAGGTGACCATGTTCTTGAGCTTGCATGTCAAATTTATATGGTTCCAAGTAGTTCTAATGCATGATATAGGCTCTAGGCACTTGTAGGAGTAGTTGCTATCAATTTTGTTGAGCTTAGTTCACCTTTATTTGAAGTTACAAAAAAATTCAGACATTTTCAGAAAATGATGAAAAGATTTTTGAGGGGCTCATCAAGCCGAAGCTCAAAGGAAAAACAAAGTGAAGAAGAAGAGAGGCCCAAATATAATCTGCCTCGTACCTCGGAGGTTCGGCCGTGTGAATGGCCTTGTGATGATTTCTTGAGAGCAGCCGGGATTTATGATGATTTTTATGAATTGGCTGAGAATGCAGGCCTCACCGACTTTCTCCGTGACCAACGCGAACAGTATCTCTTACTCACCAATACCTTTGTGCAAAACATCTACTATTATCCTAAGGAATCACCTCCTTCAGTAGAGTTTCATTTATATGATGTGGTTAAGAAGATATCACTATGTGAATTTTGCAGGGTTTGCAAAATACCTTTCGAGGGTAGCTTAGAGGAACCACATTGTAGAGATGTGGATGGGTTTATTGATACTATTACTGTAGGGGAAACTAGGAAAGTTTCCGATGCAAAAATCACTAGCATACACTTTCCTGTTTTACGCTACTTTGCAGTATCTGCTAGTTGTTGCTTAATTGGTCGCGAAAACTGTGGAAACCTTGGTGTTCCTGATATTATTATTTTGTTCCATGCTTTATTCTGTGATGACTCTATTAGTATGAGCGCTATTATTGCCAAAAGGTTAAGTCTAAACCGTGCAAAGGGCCCCATCTTTGGAGGTGTCTATGCTTCGCGCCTCGCTACATACTATAACATACCTATTAGGCACTATGAGAAAGAAGAAAAATTGCTGCCTACTATTTATTTAGATTATAAGGGTATGGTAGCGCATGACTTTATTGTTAAGAATAGGGAAGGGGCGCTTAAATACAAACCGTTATTTGATAAACATCACCCTGAGACTATTACCTTGTCTGCTCCTTCCTTGTTTGATTTATCTGCATGCCAGTATCTTGTTCCGCTGGCGACCGTCCAGGCGTACCGGAACCCTACACCAGTCACAGAGCCAGAGCCGGAACCACAATTTGATCCTCCACGACAGTCTAATTATCAGTGGGATCCGGAGGCAATTTCCAACCAGTGGCAATTCGAGGCTTCATCTCAGTACGACCCCAACTACAACTATGGATATCCGCCAGGCCAGCCGTGGCAATAAACCAATTTAGGCCAAAAGCCTAAGCTTGGGGGAGTACGTATTTCTCACTGACATTACATTCATGTCCACACACTCATTCCTAGTTGTCGGTGCTCATACTTTTTCACTGTAATATCCATGCTAGTTTATTTTCCTTTTGATGCTTTCTTCTTGTGTGTTTGAAAAACCTTAAGAAAAACAAAACAAAAATAGTTGTAGCTTTAAGCTAGTTTACTTTATTGCCGTAGTAGTAGTAATTAAAAAGAAAACCCAAAAATATTTCATGTTCTTATTTTGCTTGTTGGGAGCTTTCCCGTGTAAATAGTTGTATTTCTTTTCTTTTCTTTGGGGGTCGATAGGAGAAGACCATAATTAAATTGTTGAAGTGGCTCTTATATGAATTATTGTTGATTTAACCAAGAGCCCATATTGCCTTGTCTTCTCCTGTTTATTGAATGCTCGCAGATTCCAGCTTAGTCCAACGCACGTGCACTATTATTATTATTCACATCGTTCGGTCGTGCAAGTGAAAGGCAATTATGACGATATATGATGGATTGATTGAGATGGGAGAAGCTGGTATGAACTCGACTTATCTTGTTTTTGTAAATATGATTAGTTCATCGTTCCTAATTCAGCCTATTATGAATAAACATGTTTGCAATGACAATTAGAGATCATAGTTGCTTATGCCATGCTTAATTAGCTAGGAGTTTATAATGGTTTACCTTGCGTGCCAACATGTGATTAAAATGGTTGTGATGTGGTATGATAGGGTGGTATCCTCCTTTGAATGATTCGAGTGACTTGACTTGGCACATGTTCACACATGTAGATGAAACAAATCAACATAGCCTTCACGATATTTATGTTCATGGTGGATTATATCCTACTCATGCTTACACTCAATGTTCATTAATTTTAATGCATGTTCATGACTGTTGTCGCTCTCTAGTTGGTCGCTTCCCAGTCTTTTTCTACCTTCACTTGTACTAAGCGGGAATACTGCTTGTGCATCCAATCCCTTCAACCCCAAAGTTATTCCATATGAGTCCACTATACCTTCCTATATGCGGTATCTACCTGTCGTTCCAAGTAAATTTGTATGTGCCAAACTCCAAACCTTCAAATGAAATTCTGTTTTGTATGCTCGAATAGCTCATGTATCAACTAGGGCTGTCCATATCTTCCATGTTAGGCGGGTTATTCTCAAGAGGAGTGGACTCCGCTCCTCACTCACGAGAAAATGGCTGGTCACCTGGATGCCCAGTCCCATGCTTTATGCAAATCAAATCAAAATAATTGCAAACGAAACTCCCCCGGGACTGTTGTTAGTTGGAGGCACTCGTTGTTTCGAGCAAGCCATGGATTGATGCTTGTTGGTGGAGGGGGAGTAAAAACATTACCATTCTGTTTGGGAACCGCCTATAATGTGTGTAGCATGGAAGATATCGCCATCTGTTGGTTGTTATGTTGACAATGAAAGTATACCGCTCAAAATATTATTTATCTCTATTTCAAAACTGAGCTCTGACACCTCTACAAATCCCTGCTTCCCTCTGTGAAGGGCCTATCTATTTACTTTTATGTTGAGTCATCACCCTTTTATTAAAAAGCACCAGCTGGAGAGCACCACTATCATTTGCATCCATTACTGTTAATCTATATCGGGTATGACTATGATTGGATCTCTTTTACCATGAATTACAATGTCTAGTCAGTCCTTGATCTTTAAAGGTGCTTTGCATTTATGTTTTGCGGTCTCAGAAAGGGCTAGCGAGATACCATCTTGTTAGATCGTATCATGATTGTTTTGAGAAAGTGTTGTCATCCGAGATTTATTAGTATTGCTCGCTAGTTGATTATGCCATTGACATGAGTAAACATGAGACCTAAGTGTTATTGTGAATATGATTAGTTCATAATCTTTGCTGAAAACTTGAATGCTGGCTTTACATATTTACAACAATAAGAGCAAACCGAGTTTGTAAAAGTTTTTCTTTATCACTTTCAGTTTATCAACTGAATTGCTTGAGGACAAGCAAAGGTTTAAGCTTGGGGGAGTTGATACGTCTCTGTCGTATCTACTTTTCCAAACACTTTTGCCCTTGTTTTGGACTCTAACTTGCATGATTTGAATGGAACTAACCCGGACTGACGCTTTTTTCAGCAGAATTGCCGTGGTGTTATTTATGTGCAGAAACGAAAGTTCTCGGAATGACCTAAAACTCCATGGAGATTATTTTTGGAAATAATAAAAAATAATGGCAAAAGCATCATGGCCAGGGGGCCCACACCCTTGCCACGAGGGTGGGGGACGCGCCCCCCTTCCTCGTGGGCCCCCTGGAGCTCCACCGACCTCAACTCCAACTCCATATATTCATGTTCGGGGAGAAAATAATCAGAGAGAAAGATTCATCGCGTTTTACGATATAGAGTCGCCGCCAAGCCCTAAACTCTCTCGGGAGGGCTGATCTGGAGTCCGTTCGGGGCTTCGGAGAGGGGAATCCATCGCCATCGTCATCATCAACCATCCTCCATCACCAATTTCATGATGCTCACTGCCGTGCGTGAGTAATTCCATCATAGGCTTGCTGGACGTTGATGGGTTGGGTGAGATTTATCATGTAATCGAGTTATCTTTCTTAGGGTTTGATTCCTAGTATCAACTATGTTCTGAGATTGATGTTGCTATGACTTTGCTATGCTTAATGCTTGTCACTAGGGCCCGAGTGCCATGATTTCAGATCTGAACCTATTATGTTTTCATGAATATATGTGTGCTCTTGATCCTATCTTGCAAGTCTATAGTCACCTACTATGTGTTATGATCCGGCGACCCCGAAGTGATAATAATCGGGACCACTCCCGGTGATGACCATAGTTTGAGGAGTTCATGTATTCACTATGTGTTAATGCTTTGGTCCGGTACTCTATTAAAAGGAGGCCTTAATATCCCTTAGTTTCCATTAGGACCCCGCTGCCACGGGAGGGTAGGACAAAAGATGTCATGCAAGTTCTTTTCCATAAGCACGTATGACTATATTCGGAATACATGCCTACATTACATTGATGAATTGGAGCTAGTTCTGTGTCACCCTATGTTATGACTGTTACATGATGAACCGCATCCGGCATAATTCTCCATCACCGATCCAATGCCTACGAGCTTTTCACATATTGTTCTTCACTTATTTACTTTTCCATTGCTACTATTACAATCACTACAAAACCCAAAAATATTACTTTTGCTACCGTTACCGTTACTTCCATACTACTTTGCTACTAAATACTTTGCTGCAGATATTAAGTTATCCAGGTGTGGTTGAATTGACAACTCAGCTGCTAATACTTGAGAATATTCTTTGGCTCCCCTTGTGTCGAATCAATAAATTTGGGTTGAATACTCTACCCTCGAAAACTGTTGCGATGCCCTATACTTGTGGGTTATCAAAAGCTGCCAAGGAATAAGCCGCTCGTAAGAAGCACGAGGCCAGGCTTAATGAGGTCCAGCAGGAGTTCCAGGATGCTGTGAAAAATGCGAGACCTTGGGGGCGATGTTTCGGCTCAAGAGACTGAACTCGCCAAGGCTCGCCAAAGCGCAGAAGAGGCCCGAGTTGAAGCCCACAATGCCCTCCATGAAATCTAGGAGGCCAAGAAAGTCGCGGCGGGTAAGGCATTTAGTATTCAAAGCAAGTATGTGAAGAAGAAGTATTTCTTACTAACCCAGATTTGGAGTTCTCCAGGGGCGTTTACGGATCTGCCGCGCAGTGTTTCTGATGCTGCGGAATTCTTCTGAGCCGGAGAAGGGAGCTCAACAAGAAGTTGTTCTGGTCGCAAGACCTTGCGCCAGAACATGCGGTGCCCTTTAGTGATCAGCTAAAACAACTGGTCGAGCTACATAGGGTGGCCGAACTGGCCATTAAGGAATTAATAATCCGGCTATGGCCTGCTGAAGCTATACCGAGCAGCTACTTTGGTCTCGTGAAGCGGCTGGTGAATGCCTTCCCTCAACTGGATGTCGTCAAGCGGTCGGTCTGCATCGAGGGTGCATGCATGGCCTCCGCCCGCGTCAAGTGTGGTGGGCGAAGATGGACGCCGTCAAGCTTGTGACCGAAGGACCGCCTGAGGGCAAGGAGCATCGCACGCCCGAGCGATATTTTGAAGACGTCCTAGAGGGGTCTCATATTGTGGCGATGCAATGTGCGCAAGACATTATTTTCGAATGAATATATTCATGTTGTCTCTGCCTTGTATGATGAAAAAAAGTCGTTATGCAATATAATGTTTGTTTAAAAAAATTTACCTCCTGTGTATCCGTGTTGTGTGAAATCTGAGAGTTGGCCAGTCGTCGGCTTCTGCCCCCATGTAGGTAGTACGGGGGTGTTCGGGATGGAATCTAAACACTTTTGATCCAATTGTTTCGTCCTTGAAGGAGGTGTTTAGTGCAACGAACCAGGCAATCAGACTATGCGGCTTGAACACCCTCACTTAGCCATAGGAGTTTGACAATAAAAATTTAGGCGCAGCCCCTAGTATTCAAACTAGGATGTTGTAAACACCTGATCGGGCAAGTGCCAATCCCTCGCGTAATGCGGAAAAAATCTCTAAGGATTTGAGACCTCTGAAGAGCTGACCGGCTCTCACCGCATCATGACAGTCAATTTTTGGCTTTCTCTACTGAGGTGCTCATCCGGGTAAATCAGGGCACAATCGCAGTAGTTCTGCCTTTACTACCCTAGCCAATATAACGGAACGTAAGGTAGCAAGCACATGAGCCGGGCAACCCAACTATTGACCAAAGACATGATTCGGAGCCAATGCGGGGTGCCGAACTATACTGTAAAAAGTGTTCGGACTTTGTTGCCATATTGCGGGGCGCTATGAAGCCCTTGGCAAATTGAAACGTACCAAAGTGTACATACTGTAAAAAGTGTTCGGACTTTGTTTCCATATTGCAGTTCTCCCTTCATTCGGAAGTTGTCCGGAGATCCGAAGACAACCTCTAGTGTGATTGAGCCCGTACAGCGGGCCTCTACACCTGGTATGACTCCTTTAAAGGTAGTATTTGTGGGCTTGATCCGTGATGGATTAATGCCCATTTTGCGCACTGTATCCTGATAGAGTAGGTTGAGGCTGCTGCCACCGTCCATGAGGACTCGCGTCAGGTGGAATCCATCAATTATTGGGTCAAGGACCAGTGCGGCCGAACCGCCATGACGGATACTGGTCAGATGATCCCAACGATCGAAGGTAATCGGGCATGACGACCACGGATTAAATTTTGGGGCGACTGGCTCTATCGCATAGACGTCCCTGAGCGTGTGCTTGCGCTCCCTCTTGGGGATGTGGGTAGCGTATATCATGTTCACCGTTTTGACCTGAGGGGGAAACTTCTTCTGTCCCCCTATGTTCGGTAGCCGGGGCTCCTCGTCATCGTCCTCGCTTTGCGATCCCTTCCCCTTGCTTTCGGCATTTAACTTGCCGGCCTATTTAAAAACCCAACAATCCCTGTTGGTATGGTTGGCTGGTTTTTCTGGGGTGCCATGGATCTGGCACAGACAATCGAGTATGCGGTCCAAACTGGATGGTCCAGAGTTGTTTCTTTTATATGGCTTTTTCCGCTGACCGGACTTGGAGCCACTGAATCCAGCGTTGACTGTAGTGTCATCGGTGTTATCACCATTGCTTCAACGTTTGTGCCTGTTGCGTCGGAGCTTGTCGTTTCTATTTTTTACCTCAGAGGTGCCCGCGTCGCTTGTCGTGTTTTTTGCTACGGGCCAGCCAACTATCCTCACCTGCACAAAAGCGGGTCATGAGTGCCGTGAGGGCTGCCATGGACTTCGGCTTTTCTTGGCCGAGGTGGCGGGCGAGCCATTTGTCGCGGATGTTGTGTTTAAAGGCTGCTAGGGCTTCGACATCCAGACAGTCCATGATCTGGTTCTTTTTAGTTAAGAACCTAGTCCAGAATTTCCTAGCTGACTCTCTGGGCTGTTGACCTATGTGACTTAAGTCATCGGCATCTGGTGGCCGGACATATGTACCTTGGAAGTTGTCACGGAACACGTCTTCCAAATCCTCCCAGCTGCTAGTAAAGTTTTCAGGAAGACTGTTTAACCAGTGCCGAGCTGGCCCTTTGAGTTTTAACGGGAGGTATTTGATGGCATGGAGGTCATCTCCACGGGCCATATGGATATGGAGAAGAAAATCCTCGGTCCACACCGCGGGATCAGTTGTTCCATCGTATGATTCAATATTCATGGGTTTAAACCCTTCTGGGAATTCATGCTCCATTACTTCGTCAGTGAAGCAAAGATGGTGTGCGGCGCCTCTATATCGGGGCACATCGCGGCGTAGCTCTGATGGAGTCCGTCTGCGGTTTTTGGCCCGGGCGTGACTAGGCTTGTCACGTTCAAATAAGATAGTCGTCGTCACGTGTCGGGGCACGTCCTCGCGATCCGTAGAATTATCTGGTATGTCCTGCTCTATTGTCCAGTTCCTGCCGAAGGTCATATGTATAACCACAAGCTGTTTTATCTCTGCCTTTACGATGAGGCGGGGCGGGCTGGTGTTCGGCTTGAGTTGCCGCTTTATCCCGACAGCGTGGTGCTCGGTTAGCCGCATTGCGCGATGATGTTACGGGCTCCGGTGCCTCATCATCGAACTGAGGTAGCAATTTGCGCTTTGGGTAACTTTTGGCTGGGCGCTTGAGGCCGTATTCTTCGGCTGCTAGGACATCAGTCCATCTATCGTTGAGCAGATCTTGATCAACTTGAAGCTGCTGCTGCTGCTGCTTTTTCAGACTCCTTGCAGTGGCTATTAGCCGGCGCTTAAAGCGCTCCTGCTCGAGAGGTTCCTCAGGCACGATAAAATCCTCGTTGCCGAGGCTCACCTCCGCCTCAGAGAGTGGAAGATAATTACTGTCCTCCGAGTCATCGTGTATGGCCTGTTTATCAGGGCTAACTTACATGTTTTCCCGTTCCTCCTGTTCGGAAGTTATCTCCACGGGGTCTTCATTATCTTCGGCATCGTCCGGCGTATTGTTTTCTCCCGTGCTAGTATTGTTGTCTTTTCCACGACGTGACTTAGAGCGGCGCCACTAACACCGGCGTTTTGGCTGTATCACAGGAGGTTCATCCTCAACTGGATCTTCTTTGTCATTGTCGTTAGTTCTTTTAGGTGTATCCACCATCTACACGTCGTAAGAAGAGGTGGTCGTCCAGTGTCCGATAAACGGCGCGACAAGATCAATACTCCCGAGGACCCCTTAGTCCAGGACTCCCTCACCCTACCCTCAACCACCCCCACCATCATGCTGGCTGCCTTCCCGCCCATCCCTCTAAACCCCACACCACCGCTGAACAACTCCAGGATTCCCTGCACCCCCACCCCAATAGATAATGAGGTTGTGGCATACCCCTAAGATAGATAATGAGGTTATGTCTCCCTCCTAAGATAAATATATAGTGGGGCTGGTTCTCCGGCGAGATGCGCTCGGGAAGAAGGACGGAAGAAGAAAAAAGTGTCTGACACAAGAAAAAATTGAGAACTAGCAAAACCAAAACAAATAAGTGACATGTGCAAGCGTAATACCAAACACGAAAAAGGGGTGAGGCGGGGCCCATTCCCATAAAAATCAGGGGGCAGAGATTTATTAGCGTTGTGATGCCCGTTAGATGCCCGTACTGCTCCGTGTGCCTAGGATTATTGGTTACAGAATAATGGCATCGGAGTTCTGACATCACATGATCTAACAATACTATACTCTGAACTCCACGTTTACAATTTTGTCTGGTCTAAGAGTACTGCAGTATAAAAGCTGTACTCCACGTGTCCAATTTGTTCTTTTAATCTATAGTCATCACTATTTTTTATAAAGAGAGCTCCCCTCTGATTTCTATTACTAAAAACCACTTGTCTGTTACATGAACCAAGAACAATAGAGGGAATAGAACGATGCGTGATCAAGACATAACAGACTCATCCTCATCTGTCTGGCAAGATCCACTATTTGGATATTATACGTATCAATGACCTGGTCAACCCTCTTATTTAATCATTAGATGAAACTAAAAAAGGGAAAGGGTTGATAAATGATCAAGAAAAAACGTTTCTATTTTTATTCTAAAATATTCTTTTTATTATAATAAAGAGTAGGTGAATCATTCTAAAATTAGTAGAACTTCCTCTTTGAAATAGAAATTGGCTATTTCTACATAGGGAAAGTCGTGTGCAATGAAAAATGCAAGCACGATTTGGGGAGGGATTTTTCTCTATTGTAACAAGGAAGAATTATCTACTCTATCTAACTAGTTCCGGGTTCGAGTCCCGGGCAACCCATATAGAAAAGACCCATCAAGTTTTTAACTTTGACTCACTTCATTTGCAAATACAAAATTATTGGTTTGGTTAATTTAGTTATACGGATAGCTAACCTTTGGGCTGACTTGGTTGACGTCGGGCATATAGTCTATGTTATACTATTAAATAACAAGCCTTCTATTATCTATATTCTAGTTAATACGTGTGCTTAGGAGTTCTTGCAATTTGAATAAACCAAGATCTTACCATGACTGCAATTTTAGAGAGACGCGAAAGTACAAGCATGCGGGGTCGCTTCTGCAAATCTATAACTAGCACTGAAAATCGTCTTTACATCAGATGGTTTGGTGTTTTGTTGATCCCTACCTTATTGAGGTCAACATCTGTATTTATTATCACCTTCATCGCTGCCCCTCCAGTAGATATTGATGGTATCCATGAGCCTGTTTCTGGTTCTTTACTTTATGAAAACAATATTATCTCTGGTGCTATTATCCCTACTTTAGGGGCGATCGGGTTGCACTTTTATCCAATTTGGGAAGGTGCATCTATTGATGAGTGGTTATACAATGGTGGTCCTTATGAGCTAATTGTTCTACACTTCTTACTTGGTGTAGCTTGTTATATGGGTCATGAGTGGGAACTTATTTTCCGTCTGGGTATGCGTCCTTGGATTGCTACTGCGTATTCAGCTCCTATTGCAGTTGCCGCTGCTGTTTTCTTGATTTAGCCTATTGGTCAAGGAAGCTTTTCTGATGGTATGACTTTAGGAATCTCTGGTACTTTCGACTTTATGATTGTATTCCAGGCAGAGCACAAGATCCATATGCATCCATTCCACATGTTAGGTGTAGCTGGTGTATTCAGCGGTTCCCTATTCAGTGCTATATATGGTTCCTTGGTAACCTCTAGTTTGATCAGGGAAACTACTGATTTTTTCTCGCATTTTCTTTTTTTCACTCAAACTCAAGGGAAAAACTTTGCTTCTTATGTTCTTTTTATAGATTGACGAATCAAATGATATTTCTATTCTAATTTCTGCCACTTCTTCTCCCTCTGACTCAAACTTTTTTTGTCATAATGTGCCATTGCTATTATTACCAAGTATACGGTTCTAATCCTAGATGAAAAAATAAATAGGAAAAGAAATCTAAGAAGGCAAATCCTCCCTCTCTATCAAGAGTAATGAACTAGGTGATGATAGAGTAAAAAAACTGAATTAACCAAACTTGGCGGTATGTGACTTGGCGGTGGCAGATCGCTGTAAATAAGGGGAACTCCAACTTCACGTTTTGGTGGAGCTGGGCCAACCGGGTCCTCGTTTTTGCACTACGCGCTGGCTAGCTTCTCAGAAGTTAGCTTCTTGGAACCCATCCGTTCGGCTCAAAATTACAAAATAGTAAAACGTAGCGAGCTATACCTCTCCACAGCGATTAGACACTCCCACTCGTCCGATTCAGACATGCACGGCCTGGATCACCGGTGTCATCCATCCCTGACCCATTTCTACGGCGAGACAACTACCAAACGTAACCTGGCAGTGGCGGAGCTATGT
>NC_041392.1:98708638-98715288 GCF_002162155.2 Triticum dicoccoides
ACCTGGGCCGCTACTCTGAAGAACGACTTCGGCGATTTCCTGTGAACTACGTTCGTGAACGCAGCCCAGCGCCGTGGCCTCCTAACCCCCTCCTGTTTTTTCTCCATCGACGACGTCTCCTCTCCCCTCGCCGCGATGGAAGCCTCCTCTCTTCCCCTCGCCAAGGGTTCCGCCTGCACCTGCTAGCTGCAGCATGGGACGGTGGAGAGAAGATCATCGGCAAGGGAGGTAACCAGTTGAGACTGAGTTTAAGGTAGGCATTCTTTCTCCGCTCTGTTCTCAACTCCATGAATCTCCTCCTGAAGTCCACTAGTCCACTCCCAGATCTCACAACCACAATTCTCGATCTCTCAACTTGCTTATATTTATGATTTGGTAACAAGTTGCGGTGGTGATTGCTTAACTTTCCCTTGATTTTGTTTGCTTTTGTTTCTACACTGTTAGGTTATGAAGGTTACAATTACGTACAGATCTTAACAAGGACTTATCCTTGGGATGTAGAGAATGAAGTTATATTGGTCTTAATTAATTAAAAAACAGCTCTGAAGGGTTAGCCCATAGATTGAGACCACCGAGTTATGGTGGAGTTGGTTTCTACTTTCTGTTGGTACTGTAAGGGAGATCGATCCCCCGTAAATCTGCAATTTTTTTGTATTTGAGAGATGGTGTCGGCTGTGAGCTGATGCCGATTTTGCTTCTATCATGCACAGTTAAAACTTAACTGCTCACAAATGTTCAGCTGATGCAGATGATGCACGGGCATTGCACTAAATTTGTTAACATTATAAACTGAACTATTGATTCGGTAACTCTACTTTTGGTTTAACGGATCTATAGAGAATTCATGCAATAGACATCTAAAGTTGAAACTTGGAGATCATCTTATATCCTCATGTTCACCTCTCAGTTCCCACCTTTTTTTTGTGTCTCATTCATTCATCGAAGATAAGTTCAGTTGCATTTGCTCAAGCTAGCTGCAAAATTTATGTGTCTTAGATGAAATAATTGGTATGAAGAATGTATGTCGTACCCAAATGAGTTAACATGCTTCTCATTCTTGTCAGTATGAAGATCATGCATGGCTAGGATACTTCAGACCAAGCATATGAGTTGGGGTTGGGATGTACTACTATGGATGGCTATATTTTTCAGAGTAGATCAGTGAACTCAATAAGATGTGGGATAAGTGGCATGACCAAATGCCAGTGACAATATATGACTCTTCACCACTTGGATACTGCCAGCATATCACAATGAGCAAGGAGGAAACAATACTTGGATGTTCCTTGCAATATTGTTTTACCATGCGAAGGTACATTCCAGCCCAACCAATTACTGTTATCTGAAATTGTGTTGGGAGCAGCAAGCTAAAGATTTCCAAACGATGCAAACATGTTTAGATCAACTATATAGACCGGTTCATGCAAATTTAACCTATGCATGCATTGTGACTATATAGACCGGATCATGTAAATTAAGATAATTCTACCACCAAAATTAATGGATGCAGCAACGCGCGCCATCATGGTCTACAACAGTTCAAAACAGGCCCTAAGACTCCAACCATCGGGGAGTTCCACAAGCTGGCTCTCCAAGATGGATATACGCAAACCAGAGATCCCCACAATTCCGGTGAAGAAAGTTGACTGATTGTAGCATAACCTGCAAAAAAGCAACGTCTGGGAAAATAGATAGCCAAGCAACAGCCGACTAGTCGTGCTATGCGCACGACGACATAAGTTACACGATTCAAACACCATAACGAAATCCAGCCGGATCCGCTGGATTTACCCGTCGTGCAAAGATCGAAGAGAAGGGTCAGATCTAGAAGTTGAAATATGAGAAATTCAGATGCAGAGTAACAAATTTAAGACATGACTAATCACTATGCGTAAGCACACCTGGTCACATTCATGGGCGTTTGAGAGATCAGATTTGTCATATCCGGCTGCTGATGGTATGAGGGAAATACCGAGCTAATACATGCATGACATGGCCCACTATGTCCCATCTTTGTCAGATTTTTGTCATACGCGGAGTGTGAGAAGAAGGCAGGACGTATGACTGCATGCATACATGCGTACTTTCTGTCCGGCTTGCATTTTATTTTTCATGTGGCTTTTGTAATCATTCATAACTTTTGAATCAATTTTTTTGTGAAATATTTTATGTATTCAAATTCGTATTGAGAAGAGCTTTAGAATAAGATCAAACTTGAATATATTTTAAACTATTTTCAGAAAACCTATTTCACTCATAAAAAATGATATCGTTCATTTCAGAAAAAAAAACAGGTTTCATTCGTCTTCATAAATATCATTTTTCAGTTTACTTAACTTATTTCACAGAAAAACAGAATTCACTAATTCGTGTCATTCTAAGAAGTCCCCACATAGATTCACTCGTCTATATTCAAAAAAAAATACCAGCATATGGAATGTGAAATAGGTTCATTTCACATATCTCTTTTGAAAATGGTTTGTTTCACATATTTCTTTTTAAATAGGTTTCTTTCAAACAATTTTTCACTCATTTCAACAAATATCGTTTTTCAGTTTGCATTAGCTTATTTCACTCAAAACATAGTTCGCTTATTGGTTTTGTTCTAAGCAGTCCCCGCACAGATTTTACTCGTCCACATATTTCATATATATTTCAACATATAGAATGTAAAATAGGTTTGTTTCACATATTTATTTTAAAACTGGTTTGTTTCATATATTTCTTTTGAAATAGGGTTCTTTAGAATAGTCGTTCTACAAAACACATTACACTGACATGTTTCACTCATTATAGAAAACACATTTCACACTCATTTCCGAAAACACATTATGTTCCTTTAAGAAAAGATAGTTTTCACTCAATTGACTCATTTCACCCATTTCAGAAAACACATTACACTAACATGTTTCGCTCATTTTAAAAAACACATTACACTCGTTTACAAAAGATATATTTCACTCATTTTACTCGTTTCAGAAAACACATTACACTCGTTTACAAAAGATATATTTCACTCATTTTACTCGTTTCAGAAAACACATTAAAAAGATAGATTTCACTCAATTCAATTATTTCACTCATTTTCAGAAAACACATTACACTCATTGAAATTAAAACATGTTTGAACTATATCCAAGATTGATCTTGTTCTAAAGATCTTGACACCGCAAGTTCAAATATATAAATTATTTTACTGACAAAATAATGGTTTATAAGATACGAATGTTTGAAATTGTGAAAGAGAGCATCACATGCATGGGTCATATGCATGTGGGCTGAGAATACATGATAATGTGGACCCATGTGTTTACATGTGACAACCAAAACCTTCCACTAGATAACACCTTTGTTAAAAAGAGGTTTGGGGAGGCGTTCTTGTCGACTATTTCTGTGGCAACTTCATCAATTTTAAGATGATGTGCCGATTGAAGATGCTCATAAGAGCATCTCCAACAGTCGCGACAAAAGACGCCCGCGCGGTAAATTGGATCTTTAGCGCGTGCAGGCCGTTTTCGCGCGCTCCAGCGGTGGCGGGAAACTAACGCGTGCGGGAAACAATTGCGCGCGTGGGGGAAAAGGCAGCAGCTCACGCACTACATTTGGCGCACCACGTCCGGCGCGCCTATAAATTGCAGCGCCCTCTGCCGCTTTCTCCATCCCTCCATCGCCCTCTGCCGCTTTCTCCATCCCTCCATCGCCCTCTGCCGCCGACACACCACCATGCCGCCTCGCCGCCGGGGTGCTTCGGGCTACCGCGGTGTCCGCGTGCGTCCGTCCGGCACCTACTCCGCCGAGATTCGGTCGAGCGGCGGCATGCGCCTCCGCCTCGGAACCTTCGACACCACCCAAGAGGGCGCCCGCGCGTACGACGCTGTGGTGTGGCGCCTCCTGCGGTCCCGTCAGGACATGAACGTCGCCGACGTGGCGACGCGGGAGCGGGCACAGGAGTTGGCGCCTTTTCCGCGGCTTCTCACTGACGAGGATCATCGCAAGCACGGGAGGCGGGAGCGTCGTCTCAGGCTGACCGAGATGGACGAGCAAGCTATGGCGCTGTGGAGCCATCGCTTCCGCAAGACACCAACGAGCAACAGTTTTTCGCCGAGAGGAGGGCGAAGAGGGCGAAGAGGAGGGAGGAGCGAGCCGCCTATTGCGAGGACAAGCGAACGCGGAGGGCGGTAGCTAAATACAACATCGCGCTAGGAGATGCGTCCTCCTGAGACTCCGGCGACGAGCGGATCCTTGACGCCTATGCAAAGACGTCAGACGAGGACATCACCGAGATAGAGTCCGAGTCTGACGAGTAGTACCAGTTTTTCGTTTTATTTTGTATCGTAAAAGTAGGCTATCGTAGAAGCAGGCAGAGTCCGAGTCAGACGAACTATGAACTATCTATCGTAGGAGAAAACTATCTACGCATTCCATCAATTATCGAAACGTAGTAGAAAAAAACAGATGAAATATAGCACGCCTACTGGAGTGGCTCGGGCGCACTTTAATTTGCAGCGGCCGCTGGAGCTAGCGCACCGCCATGCGCAAAAGCTGGCTAACCCGGCGCTGTATTCTGACTTTTAGCATGTGGCACGTTGCGCGGCTGTTGAAGATGCTCTAAAGGTAAAATGTGCGTGTGTGTTTATAGTGATGAATGTATGTGTATGTACGAGCATGTACATCTTTACTGTGTTAAAAAAAGAGGTTTGCGCTAACCGTGACCTGCTTCCGTGCCCGATCGACCCGAAAACACGCCAAGCTGAGTACGATTCTGATCCTGTTTCGATGAAAGGGAAGCCCAAACCAAGCTAGCTACACAACGAATTTGTAGGATCTACCGATATCTAGGTCACAGCCACACCGACCCAAGACCCAACGACGCTGGACGCCTCGTGCGTCCGCGATGGCGGCGATGGATCCAGAATGCGCCATCTACAGAGACCTCGCCGCGGATGTGCTCGCGAACATCCTGACGCGTCTCCCGCCCAACACCCGCCGCCGGCTCCGCCTCGTCTGCCGGCACTGGCGCGACGTTGTCGGCACGCGCACCGCCACGAACCTGCAGAGCAGGGCTAAGACACTCGTCGTCGCCGGGGGCTCCGCGTACGTCTTCGGCCACCTATCGACCTCCACAAAACCACTGTGGGCGGACTACCGCACGTCATGCGGCTACGAGGGCATGAGCGTCGTGGGAACCTGCAACGGCCTCGTCTGCATCTGCGATGACAGAGACATCGGCGACACCATCGTCGTGGCCAACCCTGTCACCGGCGAGGCGCTGAGCGTCCCGCCGCTGCCACCGACGCGTGCCATTTACGGAAGCAGGTGCTATATTAGAACCTGGCGCGACGCCTACAGCTTCACGTACCTCCCGACCTCGGGGCGGTACAAGGTCGTGCACGTCCCGTGCACCATCGGCAAGTTCGTGTCCGATGCGGTGCACGTGTTTACGCTGGGCGAGGCGTCATGGCGGGCTGTGCCGGCCGGCCGCGCCGCGACATGTGACGACCTTGACTATAGTGCCGTCAGTGTCGATGGCGTGACATACTGGACGCCGGAGGGCGCCGACAAGCTCATGTCGTTCGACCTCGAGCACGAACGCATCACACCCATTACATCCCTACCTTCCGTGCTGTCCAACTTCAGAAACGGCGGCGGCTGGCACCTAGCAGAGGTGCACGGGAGGCTGGCCATCGTCTTCAACCACGCCTCGCCGGCGGTGAACACGACGGAGGTCTGGGTAATGGAGGCCACGACAGGGCAGGTCAGGTGGGGCCGCTGGTACATTGTTCAGATGAACACCCCACCCTACCGACCGGGGAAGCCGTCGAACAAATGGTTTCAAAGTCTCACGTGGCCCCTCTTCATTCACGGCGAGCACATCCTGACATGGGATATCGAGTGGTCGATACAACGGGGTTATGTCTTGTGCATGCACACACCGATCCACGACACGAGGAAAGTGAAGCACGGCGTGGTGGATATCAGCGAGAGGAATCGGGGGACGGTGCTCACCAACTTCAAAATGGCAAACTACCACCGGACGTTTGCTTACGTTGAAACCAAGGAACCGTTGAGTGTCTACAAGTCGGCTGTGGTCTGATGACTCACGGTGGATCCAGGAAGCTGTTCTTAGTGGTCGGTGCCGTAATTCGCAGTTGCGAACTTATGATCAAGGGTTTATATAATTATATTGGATAAGCCCTACCTAGATTGATTTGTTAGTGCTGCGGGCTTTTTCCATAGTTGGTAATTCCCAATCAAAAACAATAACAATAGTGGAGGAAGAAGAAAAACAACAGTGGCTAAGGAGGAAGAAGAAGCTGGAGCCGTTGGATTTTAATCCATCGGTTATAGGAAAATCAATTGAATCTTAAAAATATATTTCAATCCCCGGCTGCATTCCAAACAGCCCCTACTCACCCAATTTAGGCGCCATGCTACAGTAGAATCTTTCATCCAGACTTGTATCATGGTTACCTCTTGTGATCAGTTAGTTTATTAAATGTTGGTTATCTTTTATTACACTTTCAATAATATTTTAAATAATACTTACTAGTTTTGCGCAATATTTTCTTTTGCGAGGACTGTACTTTGAATAATAGAATTGATAGTTGTATGTGTACTTATGTACAGCGGCATGAATGCGGGCAGCTGGC
>NC_041392.1:98715680-98723255 GCF_002162155.2 Triticum dicoccoides
TGTGGTTGTTGGCTGTTCTTTGGACGCCTGCAAATACAGGCCCGTGTTCGTTGTTTTTTCAGTCCAGACGTATTTGGGCGGTTTGAGAGTCGGCATTGAAAATGTCGTTATCCAAATCGCCGGGAAGGTAGTTCTTGGCTGTCGCGCCCTACTGCGGTAGGTTAGACCGAGCGTGCGGAGTCCCTGACTGGATGGGGCGACCTTCGGGCGGGAGGCCCAATCAACTATGGTAAACACTTTCTATCTGTATGCGGCCTCGTTTTTTTTTCCCGGAGTAGCTTCCACTTAGGACAACCTGCAAATGTGGCATAAGGGAAGATCAGAGTCATCAGACAGCCGGAGATTACCCCGATGCAAAATCGAATGGCTAAGAAGACTGGCAGGCCGCGTGAGAGAGCTGGAACATGGTTTTGTTTTACTGTTCTATAAAAATGTTGATAGTACTGGATATTGCATGCAGAGGAGCAAGTAAATTCTCAGCCAAGAAATGTGCTCTATCCGAAATCACAACAAGCTCTCTGCTAAAAAGATCACAACAAAGTCAAAGGAAACACGACTCAGATCCGGTTTCAGTGGAAGGAAAGACGAAACCAGGTATCTGAGATCGGTACACACGGCCAATAAATAAGCACAACTTAAATCGATCCATACATATCGAGGTCGCAGGCCCAACGACGCGGGACATCAGATCAGACGCAGCGCAGCGATGGATCCACAACGCATCGACGTCTTCAGAGACTTCCCCGCGGACGTGCTGACGAACATCCTGACGCGCTTCCCGCCCAACACCCGGCGCACGCTCCGCCTCGTCTGCCGGCACTGGGCCGACGTCATCGCAACACGCACGGCCACCAATCTGCGTGTTAGAATGTATTTACATGTGTATATTGTAACGTTGTATACCACCTCATTATATATATATGTGATAGGCCACCCCTAGAGGGTTGTGCCGGTTCCCCCCAAAGCCTATTGTCTTACATGGTATCAGAGCTAGGTTACGTCCGCTTCCGCCTAAAAACCCTAAACCACCGCCGCCGCCGCCGCCGCCACCGCCGCCGCCGCCGCGCCCGCCGTCGCCGTCGCCCGACTGCTATGACGTCCGCCGCTGCGTCCGGCTCCACCGCCACCGGTTTTCTGCCGGCCTCCCTCGCGGCACTTCTCTCGAGGCCGCTGGATGCCGCCTCCCTTCAGGCGCCGATCGGGACACGGAGCGTCGGCTCCCTCTTCGCGCTCCCGCCGGCTGCTACTTCGCCCGGGCAGGCGCTTGTGGCCCACACCGCCGCCCCGTCAACCGCGGCTGTCGCGCCCTCGGCCACTGCGCCGCTGGTGGCGGAGGACGTCGCGCTGGCAGGCTTCGCGGCGTCAACCGCGGCCATCGCGCCCTCTGTCACCGCGCCGGCTGCCCCTCTGACTGTCTCCACGGTGGTCTCACCTCAGCCAGTCTCCTCGATGGGATCGCAGCCGCCGCCGCCGTTTCACTTCGGCCATCTCATCACCATCGGACAATTACATCTTCTGGCGCGCGCAGGTTCTTCCGCTTCTTGGGAGTCACTATCTGCTTGGCTATGTCGACGGCTCTCTCCCTTGCCCTCCTGCGCTGGTTGACAGCGTGCACGGTCCGGTCTATAATCCGGCTCACCGTGTCTGGACAGGGCAGGATCAGGCGAACCTCTCCTCCATCCAGGGGTCGCTCTCTCCGGCCGTTGCTGGGCTTGTTGTCTTCGCCAAGACGTCCCACGAGGCATGGACTATTCTTGAGCGCTCGTTTGCGGCACAGTCGCAGGCTCGTGTATCTGGGCTCCGTCGCCAACTTGGGGAGTGTCAGAAGCTTGACTCCACCGCCACTGAGTTCTACAACAAAGTCAAGAGTCTCGCCGACACGCTGGCCTCCATTGGACAGCCCCTCACCGACTCCGAGTTCAACTCATTTATTGTCAATGGTCTTGATGAGGAGTATGATGCCCTAGTCGAGATCATCAATGAGAGAGGCAACTCCACGCCCATGCCAGCACACGAGGTCTTTTCACGCCTCCTGCTTACTGAGCAACGAGTCGAGACGCGCCGATCCAGGGGCAACGGCGCCCTCTCGGCAAACGCCGCCACCAAGGGTGGTCGCTCCTCTGCTTCATCCAGGGCTCCTTCGGGGCAGTTACCACCACCCGCCTCGGCCCCTCCTCCTACTGCGACGCTACCAGGGGCTGGCGGTCCACGTGTGTGCCAGCTTTGTGGTCGCGATGGGCACTGGGCCTCGAAGTGTCACAAGCGCTTCCAGCGGGGTTTTCTTGGTCTCGGCAATGACGGGAAGGATACACGCAACTTTGCTCGTCAGGTCGCCATGGCTGATCGTCCGCCGCCGCAGAAGCCACAGGGACACACTCAGTCCTACTCCATTGATCCCACTGGTACATGGACTCTGGGGCGACAGAGCACCTGACCAGTGAGATGGGGAAGCTTCACACTCGTGAACCCTACCATGGCTCCGACAAGATCCACACCGCCAATGGAGCAGGTATGCACATCTCTCATATTGGTCAAGCATCACTTCTCACTAGACATGCCAATAGGAGTCTTCAACTTCGCAATGTTCTTCGAGTTCCATCTGTGACACGTAATCTTCTTTCAGTTCCTAAACTCACTCGTGATAATAATGTGCTTTGTGAATTTCATCCTTTTGATCTTTTTATTAAGGATCGGGACACGAGGGACATTCTTCTTAGTGAGCGGCTCTGCCAAGGTCTCTATCGTCTGGAGCATCCTGGCGTCGCTCGCGTCTTCAGTGGAGTTCGGGTATCTCCGTCACAGTGGCATGCTCGTCTTGGTCACCCGGCCACACCTATTGTCCGGCATGTTTTGCGTCGTCATGAGCTTCCTAGTGTGTCTAGTAATAAAGATGTAGCAGTGTGTGATGCTTGTCAGCAGGGGAAGAGTCATCAACTTCCTTTTTCGGAGTCCAGTCGTGAGGTGAAACATCCTTTAGAACTTGTGTTTTCAGATGTATGGGGTCCTGCTCAGACTTCTGTTAGTGGTCATAATTACTATATCAGTTTTGTTGATGCTTACAGCCGCTTTACCTGGCTTTATCTTATCAAACGTAAATCTGATGTGTTTGACATTTTTGTTCAGTTCCAAAAACATGTTGAACGCCTTCTCAAGCACAAAATTGTTCATGTTCAGTCGGACTGGGGTGGCGAGTATCGCAACCTCAACTCCTTCTTTCAGTCGCTTGGGATCACTCACCGTTTAGCATGTCCACATACACATCAGCAGAATGATTCAGTAGAACGTAAGCATCGTCACATTGTTGAAGCTGGTCTGACTCTTTTGGCCCATGCATCTGTTCCGTTTCGTTTTTGGAGTGATGCTTTCACCACTGCATGTTTTCTCATTAATCGTACTCCCACTCGTGTTTTGAATATGAAGACTCCCATTGAAGTTCTCCTTAATGAACAACCGGACTACACCTTTCTCAAGGTGTTTGGGTGTGCTTGCTGGCCCCATCTCCGTCCATATAACAAGCGTAAGCTCGAGTTTCGTTCCAAGAAGTGTGTTTTTCTTGGTTATAGCTCTCTTCATAAAGGATACAAATGTCTTCATGTGCCCACTAATCGTGTCTACATCTCTCGGGATGTTGTGTTTGATGAGCATGTTTTTCCCTTTGCCAAACTCCCTGTGTCCACTACCGAGCCACCTGTCATGCATTCATCCTCTGTTGCTTCTGACCAATTTGATGATGTTGCATATTCTCCTCTATTGTTGCCTAACCATGGTGCAGGCACTGGTCGTGGGGCTCGTTTGAAGATTCTGGAAGTGCCATCTTCCTCTTCGTCGCCATCGCCTTCATCCTCGGCACCTTCTGTTGTGCATGAGGAGCACATGGCGCCCCTGCATGGCCTCGGTTTCCGTGCTCATGCACGGCCGATCGACGTCCTGGCCCGGTCGCCTCTGGCTTCTGGGCTGCCTTCGCCATCATCGCGCCCTGCAACCCCGCCGACTGGGCCGGCCTCCTCGGTCCCCGTCTCGCCCAGGGCGTCGGGGCAGTCATCACCAGGCCTGGCCTCGCCTGCCCCTGCCTCGCCCAGGGTGTCTGGGCCCTTCTCATCAGGGCCGGCCTCGCCTGCTCTCGCCTCGCCAAGGCCGTCTGGGGCCGTGTCACCGGAGCTGGCCTCGCCCACTCTCGGTTCGCCCATGGCCTCTGAGCCCCTGTCGTCGGGCCAGTCTTCGCCATGCAGCCCGGAGTCGTCTGTCCCGAGCTCGCCTGAGGTGATTCCTGCATCTCCGACGACCGTCACGTCTCCGTCACCTTCGCCTCCGCCGGCTCCTGCTGCTGCTCTACGTCCACATACGCGCAGTCGGAGTGGCATTTTTCAGCCTAAGCAACGTCACGATGGCACAATTGCTTGGTTAGCGGCGTGCATGTCTGCTGCTCTCGCAGATCCATCCTCTGAGCCACGCACGTATCAAGCTGCTATGCGCATTCCTCATTGAAGAGAGGCCATGGAGCAGGAGTATCAAGCGCTTCTTCGCAATCAGACATGGACTCTTGTTCCTCCACAATCACGGGTAAATGTCATTGATTCCAAATGGGTTTTCAAAGTGAAGAGGCATTCTGATGGGTCCATTGAGCGCTATAAGGCTCGTCTGGTTGCTCGTGGTTTTCGACAGCGTTTTGGACTTGACTATGAAGATACCTTCAGTCCAGTGGTCAAGCCTACTACCATCAGACTTCTTCTCTCTCTGGCTGTTACTCGAGGTTGGTTTCTTCGTCAGCTTGATGTTCAAAATGCTTTTCTTCATGGTGTCTTGGCGGAGGAGGTTTACATGCGCCAGCCTCCGGGTTTCTCTGATCCGGATCGCCCTGATCATCTCTGTCGTCTGTCCAAGGCAATTTATGGTCTGAAGCAGGCTCCTCGTGCTTGGCATGCTCGTCTTGCAATGGCTCTTCGTGCTCATGGTTTTGCATCATCAACTGCTGACTCCTCATTGTTTCTTCTTCAAAGGCCTGAGGTTACTATGTACTTGTTGGTCTATGTAGATGATATCATTTTGGTCAGCTCCTCTCAGTCGGCTGCTACTGCGCTTGTTCGCTCACTTGGTGCTGATTTTGCGGTCAAGGACCTTGGGAAGCTTCATTACTTTCTTGGTGTGGAGGTTACTTCTCGTGCTGCTGGCCATGTTATGACGCAGAAGAAGTACTCTCTGGATTTGTTGCAGCGAGCTGGGATGCTTAAGTGCAAACTGACGACTACACCCATGTCTACCACTGATAAGCTCAATGTTGTTGATGGTGTGCTTCTTTCTTCTTCTGATGCGACAGAGTACATGAGTATTGTTGGTGGGCTCCAGTACTTGACGATCACGCGACCAGACATTTCCTATGCTGTTAACCGAGTCTGCCAGTATCTGCAGTCACCCCGTGACACTCATTGGTCTGCTGTTAAGCGGATTTTGCGCTATATTCGTTTCACGGTGGCTCATGGTTTGCATATTCGGCCGTCTGACTCTGGTTGTCTTTCAGCATATTCTGATGCAGACTGAGCTGGCAATCCGGATGACAGGCGATCCACGGGGGGTTATGCTGTCTTCTTTGGCTCTAACCTGATTGCCTGGAGTGCTCGGAAACAGGCTACTGTCTCGCGTAGCAGTACTGAGGCTGAGTATAAGGCTGTGGCCAATGCCACATCAGAGATCATCTGGGTACAGTCCTTGCTTCAGGAGTTAAGTATACCCCAATCACAGCCTCCTGTTCTTTGGTGTGATAACATCGGTGCTACATACCTTTCTGCAAATCCGGTATTCCATGCCCGAACGAAACACATTGAAGTTGACTATCACTTTGTGCGTGAACGTGTCTCTCAGAAGCAACTACAGATCAAGTTTATTTCTTCCAACGATCAACTTGCTGACATCTTCACCAAGCCATTGCCTTTGCCACAGTTTAAGACTTGCAGGCGCAATCTTACCCTTCTAGATTCATTAGAAAGTGGCTAAGATTGAGGGAGGGTGTTAGACTGTATTTACATGTGTATATTGTAACGTTGTATACCACCTCATTATATATATATATGTGATAGGGCACCCCTAGAGGGTTGTGCCGGTTCCCCCCAAAGCCTATTGTCTTACACTGCGGAGCCGCGCCAAGATACTCGTCGTCACCCTGGGTTCCGCGTACGTCGTCGACAACCCGTCGGCACCAGGGAAGCCCAGAGAGCTGTGGACTGGCGCCGCCACGGCACGCCGCTACAAGGCCATGAGCGTGGTCGGCACCTGCAACGGCCTCGTCTGCCTGTGCGACGACCAGGTTCCCGGCGGCGCCATCACTGTGGCCAACCCCGTCACCGGCGAGGCCCTGAGCGTCCCGCGGCTGCCAACGCCTCAGCCCGCTGATCCAAGCATCAGCTGGCACGAGGCCTACAGCTTCGCATACCTCCCGGCCACGGGGACCTACAAGGTCGTGCACGTCGGGCTACACGCATTTGATGCGGTGCACGTGTTCACCCTGGGGAAGCTGAGGTGGCGGGCTGTTCCGGTTGGCCACCCACCGAGATTCAGACGCGACGGCCTTGGCCACAAAGTCGTCACCGTCGACGGTGCGGCGTACTGGGCCACGTCGGAGGGCGCCTACAAGGTCATGTCGTTCGACGTCGAGCGCGAACGCGTCACGCCCATTCCGTCGCTACTGCCGCTGCTGTCCTTCTCCGAAGACAAGGGCAGCTGGCACCTAGCCGAGGTGCGCGGGAGGCTGGCCGTCGTCTTCAACTACATCTCGTTGGCGACGGATATGACGGAGGTCTGGGTCATGGAGGGCAAACCGACTACGAGGCAGATCAGGTGGAGCCGCTGGTACGTCGTTCGGATAAGCATGTCGCATCACTGGCTGCGGGAACCGAGGGCGAAGCCGCGGCGTCTCACGTGGCCGCTCTTTGTCCACGGCGAGCACATCCTGACATGGGAGTGGTCGCAGTTTGGACGAGCTTTCGTCTTGTACAGGCACACACACCGGTCCAAGACACGAGGATGGCGAAGCATGGCGTGGCGGATATCAGTGAGAAGAACAGGGGTGCTGTGGTCGCCACCATTAGTAGGCTCTCGTACCACGACGACCGTAGGACATTCGCTTATGTCGAGACTCAGGAACCGTTGAGTGTCTACATGTCGGCTGCGGTCTGATGCTCACGGTGTGAATCCGTAAGACCAGGAGGACACTAATTTATGTCAACTGAAGTCTTGTCCAACCATATATCGACGGAGCTCGTCAGTTGCGTCATCTATTCTCTATGTCATAATTTGCCGAGCTGTGTGTGGATCTTAATTATGCAGAGGCCGAATGTAATACTTAAACCTTTTAAGTAATAAAGCGCCCATTTTCAAAAAAATGTCATAATTTGCCATTGTGGACTTGTGACCAACATTTTTTTTGCAAAACAATTCTTGTATACACCCCCCATACTAGAATTGAGACTCTGATCATGAAAGCAAACTTTGATTATATCAATTTCCTTTAATAGCGAAAACTTCTGATTCTAGCACAACAATGTATGTGTGGAGGTGTCTACAGGACCTAAATATTATTGGTCA
>NC_041392.1:98723683-98736184 GCF_002162155.2 Triticum dicoccoides
GCATAAATGCATAGCAGTGGCGGGCGGGAAAAGCCCAGCAGTGACGGGCGAGGCTTCCACACTGACCTCCTGCTACTGCTATAATGGCATCAGTGGCGTTTGCACTAGTAGAGTCTCTGCAGTGGCGGGCATGTCCTGCTGCCCGCCACTTAGTTTATTGTTAGTTGTGGTGGGCAATCTGAGGCACCCGCCACAACTTCAAAGTATTGAATACCATGATTTTTTCAGAAACCATAATATTTCTAAAAAAACTATAAAAATAATTTTGCTCCCAAACGCACCCTACATGTTTAGCCGCCAACACAAACCCAACAATAAATAGTTATAGCAACTAACGTATGCGATCATACACACTACATCATACACATTACATATGTGATCATACACATTACATTTAACATAATAATAATCCAAATACAATACAAATAAATGTACGCATTAGAGTATAACTCACCTAACATCATTAGTACCCATAGCATTCTCACCAAAGCCTTCGACATGTTACATACATACAAGACCTCATGATAACAACAACACCATAATGACAATGAACTCGATAAAGATAATCAAATTCTTTACTCATCCACTTGTTCACACGATCTTGCATACTTCATAGTTGATTTTCTCTTTACGGACGAAGTTGGCGTAACGATCATCTGCTTCTTTTTCTAGTCATGTATCCTTTATAGCAGTTGTTCTTGTAGCCATCCACTTGTTCATTGCATTTCTCTCGTAAATCATAAACTCCTAGATTCTTCCCGTTGCACACACACATACCAATTCCACTTTATCTATGAAGATAAATAAACAGGCTAATAAGTCAACATAGTTATCCAATCACACAGAGCAAAGTCATATAACAATCTTCATAGCATCATAGAAAATACGTTTAGAAGCATCGACGATACAAATGACCATGCTGCGGTTCACTACTAGTTCGGAAGCAAAAGTTTAGATCCATCATAGCAACATAGAAATTAAGTTCACACGCATCGATCTTACATATGACATAAAGGCAGTGCACTAGTTGTTCAGAAGTAAAATCTCAACTCCATCATGAGCTCCCCTCGCCTTCCATCATCTTCGTAATCTCGGCTTGGGCGGTCCTTGCAGCTTCGTCGGCTATTCACGCACTCTCGATGGCTGCTCTAGTGCTCTCAACGGCTGTTCTTGCGTTCTCGGCATAATGCTGCAACGCTCATGATGTATGCCTAAGTGCTCTTGATGGGTGCTCGACCGCTCTCAGCATACACGAGCACGATCTCCGTGTACTGAGCCACCCTCTCGACAATGTCTACGACAGTGGGAGTTCCGTCTGCGGGCGTAGGAGTCCAAATGAGGCGTCTCGGCTTCTCCATCTAAATTGCATTAAACAAGTTGACATTTAGATAAAAGACATTTTTATGAAAGCAGATTTATGACAATAAAAAAGATAGAACTATTACAACAACACTCCATATTTGTCCTTCGGGTGGACATTTCTCGCTCTTATGTTGGGTACTTCGCCCGTCGGTGATGGTCGTTTTCCCCCCTCTCCTCCTGCTTTACCAAGGTCTTAGAGGAAGTAGAGGAAGAGGAACGACCCCCTACGTACGACAACAGTCGGTTCATCTCTCAAGTGGTTGTATACATGGTGTACACTCACTCACTGTATTTATGACTGTCAGTGATGGTCGTCCTTCATCTTGTCTTCCTTCTTTACCAAAGTCTAAGAGGAAGAGAAGACGAAGGACGACCCCCTATGACAATAGTCAGTGTCCTCCTCTCATAACAACTCTCATCTCAGTTTGTGGATTAAGTGTGAGTATTGTCCACCCGACGGAAAATATAATTAAGTAGCTTGTCCATAAAAAGTAATAAATTTATGGGAAAAATGGCATGACCTTCGCTAGAAATTGGGCATATTGAGTGCTAGAATTCAAGCGAAACGGAACTTAATCCACATTTCGCAGAAACATTGGTACTAATTTTGAATACCCGCATCATGAATAAAATATGGTACTATATGTTGATCCATATGTAGTACATATCCCTCTAGCACAAGAAATCAAATTTAAGACGTCTAATTACAAAGATTCAATGTTATATCATATAACAAATTTTAACTACATTAACAAAATGTTGCTAATGTACAAGTACAATAATGAGAACAACTATAATGTCCATTAACAGAGAGAGGGTAGGTGTGCTTACCGGGGCGGAGTCAAACGGCAGGTAGGACGAGGACAATGGCGGAGGCAGAGGCGGACGGCGAGTTAGACGGAGACGCCAATGACGTTGGATGTGGAGGAAGGCGCGGGCGATGGTCACGGGGAAGTAGATGGAGGTGGCGTCTACGGCATGGTGGACGTGCGCGGCGATTCTGGCCGGCGCAGACGAACAGACGACAAGCACGTGTTGGCCGGGGTTGTCAAACCCTAGGTAGAGTAGTCTCTGCTTACTGGCCGCAGTGACGAGGCGGTTGTTCTCCATGATGGTGGCCTCTTGTTGTGCGGCGGCGGATTCCAGCTTGTTGGCCACCACCTCCTTCGGCCTTGCCTCTTGGCCGACTGAACAACCCGCTGCGCGTCGGTGAGTACCTTCTTCGGCTTGCGCGCCACCGCCTTTTCGCAAGCACGGGGCTTGTCGATGGTGGAGACAATGCCGGCGACGGCGTCGTGGTTCGGCGCTTGGTCCATGGCGAGTGGTCGGGAGAGCGGGTAGGCAGGAGGTTTTTTGGGAAAGAGAGAGAAATGGGGATGGATGTGCCACCGACTAGCCGACCAAGGGGAAGACGAGGGCGGGCCTCGTGCGCGTCTATTGCATGTCCGCCGACGCAAACCCGGCCCAAATTTGGGCCTGAAATGGGCCGCGCGCGGACAAAAGGCGGACGCTCGTCCGTTTGCATCGGTGTGTTGTGCCGTGAATTGTGTCCGGTTCGACCCAAATGGACACGTGCAGACAGTTTGAATCGGCGCGTTGGAGTTGCTCTTGTAACGGATCTGCACTCTCCTCCACAAACGATGTGAGACATTGTTTTACGAAAAATGAGGTGGGACCAAATTTTCAACCACCTTGTCATGACACCTACTTCCTCCGTCCTTTAAAGAATGTACTTCCAATTTTGTCGGATGGTCAAACTATCTCAAAGTTTGATCGAGTTTATGCAAAAATATATCAATATTTGTGAAGCCAAATAGGTATATGATGAAAATATATTTTATCATGAATCTAATGCTACTAATTTAGTGACATAAATGCTGGTGTATTATTATATAAATATGGTCAAACATAAAAAAGTTTGACCTTCAAAGGACGGAGGGAGTACATGGGTCCTTAGAGATTTTTCTGAAAAGTTTGCATCGGCCTAAAGCCCTTATATATATATATGTATTTCAACAGAGTTAGTAAAAATAATTATTATTGGGGGTGGTGTTTAAGATACAGAGCAAACCTTTAAGCTTTGCCAAATGATAAGTGTCACCAGGGCCGGTCCTGAGATTTTTGAGGCTCCGGGCGAAACTAAAATTTAGGGCCCCTTAAAATTTTCTTTTAGCATTCTTTGACGCAAAGTCACTTACCACGGTCTCACCTTGGATCCCTCCTCCTGCTGGTTGTGTGAAGGTGAACCTAGATGCTGCAATGACAAGGTTGTGACCGTGTCAAATGCAAGGAGCCATGAGGGTGATTTCATGGGAGCAACAAATATCATCTTGCTGGCATCCGGGGTTTTAGACAATGGAAGCACTTTCGATGGCATGAATTTGCTCGGTGGCAAGGGGCTGGTTCTAGGTCATCAATACCCCTACCATGGTTCAGTGTGGCATTATGGGAAAACCAGAGAGGAGATTACGGCAATAAAGCAAATATGATTCTCAAGAAAATAAATTATGAAGGTTTCATCTAATAATTTAAACTAAGATGGTATAAAAACAAATGCATGAATATACACATCAACAAAACTCCCGCTGCTGCTTCCATGCATGACATTTATGACCTCATGATATAGATAGAATCACAAATCATACCTCTCATGAGGAGAGGAGAGAGAGAGAGAGAATACTCAAATTAAACTTGTACTGATGCGTACACACCTGAAGATGACAGATCGTGAGGCCTTTCACCCTTGACTCTCATGATTTTTTTATAAGGTAACTGAAAACTCAACAAATTATCAGCCTCTATACTGAAACAACAAGCATAGCTGTATCGATCGATCTCCTCATAGTCTGCCCTACAAGCTACGCGGCAGCGACAGCGTCAGCGAATCTGTCCTGGGGTGGATTTCGACGGTCCACCGGAGGCGAGACTTAGGGTCATTGTAAGGACGATTTGGGTGAGGCCGGAGTCGCCGGCTTGCGATTCACGATCTGGGCGAAAAGGAATCAGCCAAAATCAGCCAGAAGCAGTCAATCAGTTCTCGATCGGAAAGAATACATGATAATGCTATCGTGGGCTACCGACTATGTGTGCATCTCAGGCCTTGTTTCTCCCGGAGCTTGTGCCATGGGCTCACTTTTTTTTCCAAGAATCTGCCATGGGCTAATTATGTTCGTGGGAGGGGGCCCTTAGCTTTCGGGGGGCCCGGGGTGGTCGCCCCTGCATTTTTCTTACAACTAAAGTCGACATCCGAAAAGAAAAAGCAAACCCAAAAAAATTTGAAACTTGCCATACGATTTTTTTTGCCATGCTTGACAACTAAAATTGTCATCTTCGCGTCACTATATTTGCCGTAAAAAACGTTCGGAATTACCACGTGTTCGTGCTGCACTTATGGTACTTATTAGGGTCGTGAGCTTTTTAAATCCTCCATGCAAAATTTTCTTAGAACAAAAAGTTTCCTCCCCACAAATGGATACAGAATAACAGAAACATGAATGGCAGCGAAAGTATATGATGTCAAATAGTAATTGATTGGTTAGCATTGTAGTATACCCGTTTCCTCATTCGCAAAAAAAAAGTATACCCGTTTCCTAAAATCACGGAATCGTCCAATTACCAGAAATCACTTGCCGCGACCCACGAGTTTTAGTTAGTTAGGATAGGCAGCCTCCATCAAAGCATAAACCCCCCGTCAACTAGCAGCTCCAACAAACGCCGTCCGAGGAAGTCAGCCATTGTGCAATCTGCGCCCAAATCCAGGTCTTCCTCCTCCTTCCTCCTTATGTTTGCGCCTTCTAGATTAGATTAGAGGGTTTCGACGACGACTTTCAGGATAACGCGCCTTAGTAATGGCTTTCTTGGGCATCGTTTGAGAAAGAACCGGGTCCCCTTCTTTCTAATCTCCCGACTTGTGGCGTGTTCCCTTAGACCTTTTGATCTCTCCGATTTAGGGTTTAACATTCTCTCAAACCGTACTTCATAATTCCGCGTTGTGGCAATATGCATAATTACTTTTTGTATGCCTGTTGTGTGCGTCTGGTAACTGTTTTGATCAAGATATAAGTATCTTTACCAATATTAGACATCTTATCCACTATGTCCTTGCTAAGGCGCCATGATTAATTTCACTTGCAGACCAAGAGGAAAGAAGAGGAAGGGGCAGAGCTATATATGGGCAACTCCGGGAGCCCAATTCAACTTCAGACATCGTGTTCATGACTTTAGAGCTACACACAGATAGCTTTAAATTTTGCATGTGTAGCTCTAAAGTCAGGTTACAGATAGCTTTAAATTGAGGAAGCTCTTGCCCTCACCATCGTGCATGTTTATGAACTGAATCCCTCTGAATGCATCACATTGCTGATCCTAAGGGCATCTCCAGCCGCACCCCAGGAAGGCCTCCCCAGGCATTTTTTTTGCGCCGGCGCCAAAAAATCGGCCCAGTCGCGCCCTCAGGAGCCCGATTTTCGCCGGACTGGGCCGAAAACAGCGCCGGCGGACCCAGGCCGAACCCGGCGCGCTGGGAGGCGCCCGTGGGCGCCGGGCGAACTGTTTTGGCGCGAAAAAGCCGCGGGCCCGCCGCGTCAGCGACACGGCTCTCTTCTTGGCCCTTCGTCGTCCTCATCGCCTCGTTTCCCGCGGCGAATCAATGCCAAAGCTGCCGCGCTGCCGCGCCGGTCAGCCTGTGCCATTGATGCCTCACGGGCGGCGCAGTGAAGGCCGGATGACGCGCGTCCCTCGCCCTCCCTCGCCCGCCACGCGTACACACGACGGGCACGCGTACGAGCGGCGCCTCGGTCTATATAAGGCGCGCCCCAGCGAGCTCGGTGATCTAACACTCTCTCGCCGTCGTCGTTCCCCCTCTCCTCTCTCTCGCCGTCTCCAGTTCATCACCCATGGCCGAGCGCTTCCCAGGCGACGGCGCGGCGGCGAACGGCTTCGGCCGCCGCCATCTTCACGAGGACGAGGCTCGCCTCCTTTACGAGGCCGAGTACCCGGTCCAGCCGGACATGCGGGTGCCCGGGGCGTGGAGGATCAGCGCTGGCGGCGTGCCGGTGCCCCCGGTACCCACCGGCGCGGCGCGGCGTGCGGAGGTCGCACGCATCCGCTCGAACCTGCCGCATGCGGCGAGGAAGGGGCCACCGTACGTCCCAGACAGCCCGCTCTGGGACCCTTATTTCCGCCGCCGTCACGCCCAGCAACTCGAGGCCACCAACGGCGTAGAGCCCTCCGGCAGGCTCAACGCCGCCGGCCGGCGTCGGTGGTGGGGCGTGCCCGGGCGCATGTTGGAGGCCGTCCTCGAGTACATCGAGGGCGGCAACACGCCGCGCCTCGAGTACCCCGCCCCCCCTTCCTTCTCACGCCGCCGGGGAAGCTCCTGGACCCCGAGGCACATGGAGACCGGGGGGTCCTCCTCCTCGTCCGGCGGCTCGCCCTGCCTCCGCCCCGTCAAGCCGGAGCCCCAGGGCACGCCGGTCAGCGCGCGCACCCGCAACTCCGGCGTCCGCATCGGCGCCAACGCCTCCCCACCCACCGGCCGCTTCGTCCTCGTCGAGCCCAAGCCGGAGCCCGGCCTCCCCGCGGAGTACGAGGAGATAGCCCGGCGCGGCTTCTCCGATGAGGACGCCCTGCGGTGGGCGCGGGACGACTACCTCCGTGACGAGATGGTCCGGCAGCGCCGGGCCCTGGAGGAGATCGCCGCCCGCAAGCGTGGGCGCGACGACGAGCACGGCGTCGTGGTCCTCGACAGCGACGACGACGACGACGCCGCCCCCGGACCGTTCAACCCGCCGCGCCAACCGGGGGAGGGATGCAGCAGGGACGGCGGAGGCGTAGGCGGGGGCGGCGGCGGCGACGACGACGACGACGGTGACTACACGCGGTTCTACAGCCTCCTCGGCATGTAGAACCGCGTGGGCGGGCGGCGAGGCGGGCGGCGAGGGAGACGGCGGGGGTAGCCCGCGGTAGTTTTTTCCTTTTTTTGTAAAATATGTTTAAGTTTGAACGAACTCACCGATGTTTGCGTTAAATTTGAGTCGTTTTTGCGCCGTATTTGACTTTTTTGACTAACCGTGGGCGCCGCGACTGGTGGGCATCACGCCTCCAGTGCGCGCTTAACCCCGGTGCGCCCCCAGGGAGCGATTTTTTGCCCCTCCTAGGGGGCCAACGGCTGGAGATGTCCTAATGCTTATTCATCAGAACCAATAGTAGATACTACTACTACTTATACATGGAAAAGTGGCCTCTTATATTAAAAAAGAAGAAGAATAAAAAGCGCATGTTCTGTCCTTTGTATCCCTGCCTGGTGACTTGATAACTAGTACTGCAATGTATTAGTGGTTGCTTGTCACAAATCACTGTATGCAAGATTTTTGTTCATATAATCTCAACATGGCTTGAGAACTATTCTGCGCCCTTCCATTTTCCGAAGGATGAACATAATTTTGAGTTCTTGCCTCCTTCCGTGGAAATTTCAGCTCCTGCAAGCTTAGGAAAGACCCATGTTCCACATTTCAAATGGAAGGTTCATGACTTCTCAGCGCTACTTGAGACGAAGGCTACCTCGGCATTCTCTGCTGCTTTTGACTGCTCTGGGTACAAGTGGTACGCGTCCTAATCGCAATAGCAACTTTAATCAATGTATTAAATGTATAAATATCGTTTTTTTAGTGGATAAAGCAACTGTCTGTTAACAAAAATACCTAATAATTTAGGGTGTTGTTTACCCAGAAATCATGTTTCAGTCAGGTTGAAATAGTAATCACAAATTCACAATCTCACAAACCCATAAAAACAGCCAGATGATGAAGCTGGATATATAAGATGCATGAAGTGAAAATATTAGGCTTGATTCAGTTATGACTTGTAGACTTACTTGGTTTCCTTCAATTCCCATCCCAGGTACCTGCAAGTGACTCCAAAGCACAAGCAAGATGATAAGGGAAATCCATACGTGGCTCTTTCTCTTAAGATAGCCCACAGATGCTTGGAGCTAGGTCACATTGTGCATGCAGTGTTCGAGTTGTCAATATTCAACCATTCGAAAGGAAAGTATTGTGGAATCAAAGGTACTCGTGAACATGTTTTTTCAACTACATCCATCCAATTACTTTTCCCATTAACAAGTTGCTTGATATTTTCTTCGCAGTTAAGTTTGTCCATCGACCTTCTATACTGTGTGTCACACAGACTCTTCCGATTCGAACAATGTTCCTGTACTCTTTCACTTTGATTTTTTCTATGGATTTAACTACTTTGATCTGCTAACTGGCGTGAAAGCTGACTATATGCTTTTTTTTCACTGAAAAGTTTCATTTGGGATGTTTTCATTTTACAATTTACATACAAGTTTTTGTTTCTCTAATTTTCTAACTTTTACCTATAACACAGCAAGCTACGACTCCTTCGTTCTCTAATCTCTAAGTTCTAACCTTTACCTAAATGCAGCTGGCTACAATTTTGATTTCAAGAATGCTTACTCGGAGCAGCATTGCTTGATTCCTCTTCAAGAGCTACTGAAATCATCTGCTTTTCTAGTTGATGATAGCTGTGTCTTCGGTGTGAAGATATTAAAAATTGATGTCTCTTCTCCTGAAAAGAAGGTTGTTGTGGTTCAGAAGAAGGCTACCACAGTTCAGAATCTATTTGTCCAGAAGAAGGGATTCATTAAAGGGACATACACTTGGACCATGAACAATTTCCTTTAATTGGACTTGAAGCACTTCGTCCGTTCTCCTACATTTGAAGTTGGCGGACATAAATGGTATACATCTTGGTAGTTACATCACCAAATGATTTATATAAATAATATGCATGTGTTATACAACATTTTATTTTACCAGTCCTTCAGATATTCCAACTGGATATTTTAGCTTGTTCTCTAATCATGCAACCAAGATATTTACACATATGGTAACACATTTCAATTTCAATACAAAGGGGGTTTTGCATGGTGTACGGAAAATTCAGTAACAAATTAGAAACAATGTAGTACCAAAAAAATCTATGTTGTTTAGGACGAAAAAAATCCAGTAATTTCCTTATCATGTACTCACTCCGTCCCAAAATAAGTGTCTCTACTTTCTACTAACTTTAGTACAAAGTTCTACTAAAGTTGTGACACTTATTTTGGGCCAGAGGGAGTACATATTTGGTACAAACGGTTCTTGTATCTGTCACATACCATCGATTATTTTCTCAGATTGTTCTCACGTAACATTGTAATATCTTGTACTGCAGTCATGCTTTGCTTAGATTTTTTGTACAATTGTAATGCCACCAAGTTGTGTCCAAAGTTTCTGATTTCAGTAACCAATCACATTCTTGATATACATTTTCCCAAGCAGCCAATTATATTTTAAGTGTCACTTCCCATTCTTGCCAACAGATACATCGGCATGTATCCGCATGGTGACAAGTACAGCACTGATTGCCTCAGCTTGTACTTATTCCTGGATACCTTGGATGAGCTCCCTTCAGAGTCCGGGAAGGTGGTTGAAATGACACTCTCCATCCTGGACCAAAAGAATGGGAAACACTGGACTAGAACTTCAGGTTCAACTCTCCTTATTCAAGCAGCTAGTGTATGTAACCTCATGATTACAGTTGATCTTACTTTTATGGTGATCACAGGTCTCTGGGTATGTGGACATAGTTGGGGATGGTCTAACTTCATTGGGCTCAAGAAACTCAAGGACCTGTCGGGACTCGGGAGGCTATGTTGTGGGATCGAGATGCCTTGTTAAGGCAGATCTCGCCATCGTTGGTTCATCCAATGATGGCTAGATCTTTACCTCATGGCCTAAAGAAGAGATAGTATGTCTTCATCCTAAGTTAGAGTTAAACTACTCCCTCCGTTCCAAAATAAGTGTCTCAACTTTGTACTAAATTTAGTACAAAGTTGAGACACTTATTTTGAGACGGAGGGAGTATATGAGATGGTGTTGTGGACTTGTTTGATGTTCTTATGTTCACAAGGAGTCAAGAAATGATTTCTAGGTATATTGTCTGTGATATTATATTTTTTAGAAGTACGTCAATGTTGTCAGTTGAGTTCTGTTTGCGTGCTGTGTGTGGTTCCATGATCATGTATGTTAGACCGCTGGACATTTTACATGCCTGCCCTGGGTGTCATATCTGACCGGTTTTGCTCTGTTTTAACCCCTGATATTTTGGCATCCTACTTGTTTCATGGTTAATTAACATTGCTCTTCCGTCCTGACGAGTTGGCTTTTCGACTAATTTTTCCATGGGCGCGGCGTTGTATTGGCTCTTTGATGTGACTTTTATTTTTCTCTCTTCTGAATATTGACGACCTAAATGTTTACAGAGCTGAAACTGGTAGGGTAAACCTTGTTGGAGTATAAACAGTTGAGTGTGCAAATGTGTTTTCTGTCATCAATTCACTTAGTGGGTGCACCGAGTGTGTACATCAAATGAGAAGAGAAGGTGTGTGTTGCCGGTTCAGTGAAAGAAAGAAGGGCATTTGATGCCTGGAACACAACCAAGTCTTGTTGCCCTGTTTTTCCCTTGTTCTTGTTGGCCTGTGTGTCCATTTCGTCGAGCAGCTACGGCGCATACTGAATCTACTAAAGCAGTGAGAGAGCAAAGGAGGCGGCCAACAAAAACATATATAAATCCTACCAAAAAAGTGGAAGCATGGCAGTGTTAATCATCAGAATGCTTCAGAAACGATTATGTAAACAAGGTGCCGCGGAAAGTGGTTGTCCTCGAAGGAGGCCGCTCAGGAATTATCAGGACCATACGCCCAGTTGGAGCAATCTTCAGACTTCGGAGTGTATAACAATCTTTGTATGGTATTAGTGCAGGATGCATTGCATATCATACACTGTAACAACTAGAGTATATTTGTTTGAAAAGGCAGCAAGGCTGCCAAAGGGCTCCAGGCATCGTTATTTGAGATGAACTAATCCAGTTACGTACTTGTTTTTCAGGCAGGCCTTAATCAGTTATTTGTTGCCCGTTTTAACTAACTGAAATTCAGATTGTGGCGGGAAAGAATCACAAATTCAGTCAGAATGTAAGCTTGGAGTCGATGGTGGCCCTCGCTGCCATTGGATTCGGAGCGGGGTGGATCGGGAACCGGACGACTCCCCACCACGACCCCTCTTTCACCGATCTGGGCAGTCTTCGTCAATGCCGTCATAGAGGACGGTGGCTGGATCACACTACCGGAACAGGGCTCGATGCCGACGGCCAAAAGTATGCTGACGGCCACCATCGGCCTATTCTAGACTATGCCGACAGCTGACCCCAGGCCGTCGGCGTACAACGGCCGTCGGGCTATCCCAGTATACGCCGACGGCCCCCGTCGGCAAAGAACGGCCGTCGGCATAGACCAATCTACGCCTGCAGCCGCCGTCGGCATATATAGGCTGTCGGCAAAGCTGCGGGCCCGGCGACCACGCCCGTGACAGGCGGCTAACGGCATCAGATCTATGCCGATGGCGGGGACGGGCGGCCGTCGGCATAGATACGAACGCCACGTCATCGATCCAAAGCGCACCGGCCAAGGCCTATGCCGACGGCTGTCGTCGGCATAGATGACACGTCATCGATCCGCATCGCGCCGGCCATTTGCCCAGACCGCAACTATGCCGACGGCTATATATATATTTTTGCTTTTTTTTCATAGCTATATTTTATGTTTTCTTACATATTATTATTTGACCAACTTACATATAGCATGTGTTAATATAAGCATACATACATTATTTTTGATTCTATATGGAGGGGTGTGACCCCTCTCACGGACGATGCTGCCGCCGGCCGGCACCTGGAGTGGGGAACAGCCGCATCCGGTCTATATATAGGAAGGGGACTTTGCACCCAAGTGTTTATATATATCGGATGACCTACCACAACCGGGTGGTGTTGTGGCATGTCCGAAGAGAAGGCACGGGTCTCCAGGACGTGGCCCCCATCACGGACAGCGCCGCCGCCGGCACCTGGAGGGGGAAAACGGACGTGTCGGGTCTACACGGAGGGGATGTAGCTGTCGGTTTGGCCCGGATGTTGCTTCCAGGTGTCCCTCTAAGCAGACCTGACACAACCGGGTGGAGAGGTCCACTGTTCAAAGCCCGTACATGGGAAGTCAAAGGGCTAGATCTCGTGGTCAAC
>NC_041392.1:98736287-98757880 GCF_002162155.2 Triticum dicoccoides
TATCTCTGCCGCCAGGAGAAACCAGGGGCCGACACATGGCAGAACTATGCCTACGGCAAAGCCGTCGGCATAGATTCCGTCTATGCCATAGACCTACCACAGCCAAGCCGTCGGCATACCTCTGCCACATGGCATTCCACGATTCGTCCGCGCTTTTGACGGCGCCGTCCGTTGCCGTCAGACGAAAAACAGTGCCGACGGCTATACTATGCCGACGGCTGACGCAGGGCCGGCGGCATAGGCCCCTATGCCGACGGCTATACTACGCCGACGGTCTGACAAGACTACGCTGACACGCCGACGGGTCTATGCCGACGGCAGCCGTAGGCATAGATGCCGACGGCCCTGGGCCGTAGGCATAGTCCGCGACTCCGCTGTGTCACTTTCCTTCTCCTCGTCGACGTCGTTGGCGCCATCACTTGCATGCCTCCCCTCGGTGGCGGAGTCAGAATTTTTGTGAAGCCTGGGCGAGTTTAAGCCTAAGAGCAACTCCGATGGGTCGACCCAAACGGACGGCGTTTTTGTCCGCTTTTTGTTCGTTTGAGTCGGCCGCTTGCCCGCCGTCCGTCCTCTTTTAGTTTTGGGTCGGAAGTGCGCCCAACGGGCCGACCCATTTCATGACCGCGCGCGTTTAAGATCATGCCGTCACCCTGGTTTTGGCGCTCCAGCGCGCGGGAAAGGTTCGCGCGCGCGCCGCAGCCGGCGCTCGGTATAAAGAAGGCGCTCCCTCTACACTCTGTCCGCCGCCCACTCTCGCCGCCTCTGCGCCACCATGTCGATCCGCCGCCTGGGCGCTTCGGATTTTCGCGGAGTCCGCGAGCGCCGCTCCGGCGCCTTCTCCTCTGAGATCTGGTTTCGCGAGAAACGTCTCATCCTCGGCACCTTCGACACCGCAGAGGAGGCGGCCCGCGTGCACGACGCGGCAGCGTAGCGCCTCCTGAGGCCTCGTCGGGATATGAATTTTCCCAATGTGTCGAGCCAGCGGGCGCAGGATCTGACGCCTCTCCCACGGCTTTTCACCAACGAGGATCGTCGTGTCCACCGGAGGCGGCAGCGTCGCCTCACCATCGCAAAGAAGGACGTGGAAGCCTTGGTGGTGTGGCGAGGAGGCTTCCGGCAGGACATCATCGACGAGCGCCAGCTCTACAAGTAATTGAGGTTGGAGAGGGACGCGAGGAGGAGGGAGCGAGCCACCTAATGGGAGGACAAGCGTTCGTGGAAGCAAAGCAGCTCAATTGAAACTGAAGCTACACAAACGTTATGTTGGGACTTTGAAGACGAGCAGCTTGCTGACGCCTACATTCAGACGTCGGAGGAGGACATTACCGAGTCGGAGTCAAAAAGCAACGAGTAGTTGTCTTTTTCTTTTATCTGTGTACGCTAGAACTATCTATGTATCCATTTTAATCTGAAAATATGGCCGGCGGCGTTGGCGACGTAGCAGGCGGGCGAGGGTATGAATCCAATGTGCCACCGACCAGCGGGCCCGGTGAGGAAAGAGGGCGAGTGCGCGTGCGTCCGTCTTGTGTCCGCGCCGACACAAATCAGGCTCAAAAATGGACCGGAAATGGGTCGGCAGGCGGATGAAAGCGGACGCGCGTCCGTTTGGGTCGGTGCGTTGGGCCAGCTTTTTTGTCCGCGCCGACCCAAATGAACGGCCGCGGACGAAATGGGTCGCCCCATTGAAGTTGCTCTAAGTGTCTAATAAAAAACCAGAAACGAGTGTTCAGATACATAATATATGAAATAGCATCAAACTTTCAAATCACAAATCCACATTAATAATGTAGTGAAAATATAACCATATTAATCACACAAATGTAATTTGACAGTGAAATAATATATAATATACCAAAATTTAGTTTCATAAACCAAAATATACTTGATACTTGATACCTTAAGTGATAGAACCGGGGCCACATAGAACCAAACTCATCATATTACTCACAAAAGTATAGCTGTCCAAATTATCATCCAAACATCCTAGCAGAGACAAGATGACAAAAAAATGGATTTTAATATTCACATAAATCAAGTGTTGTGATTTGCGAATATATTCAAGAAAAACACGAGGCAATACGAGACGGTGGTTGTGGCTCTACTTCTATTTGTGGTTGCACACCATGCACACTTTCTGCCAAAACCTCCTCATCTCTCAAATCTAATGATTTAAAATTTGAATTTAATATTTATATGTAGAACGAATCCCTAAACAAGAACTAAACTCATAAATTGGTAATCATCCCTGATGACCAATTTTCCTTGCCGTGACCTCAAAATTTAAGCCCTAATAAGTCTATGAATCTCACCTAATTCTGAAGAAGGGGACAAGTAGGCCATGATGCAAAGCATTCCTCAGAGTCTCGGATGGATTAGCTCCAGCTCCGCCCGCTGCCGGCCGCGCGCCTAGGCTGCCGGTCTGTCTCCGTCTCCGATGAACCGAGGATGCGGCCGTCTCGAGCGAATAGAAATTAACCGAACGGAGCGGGGAGGTGGAGGCGTGGAGCGATGGACCGATCGTTTCCTTCTCATCTCTAGTAAAAAAATAAGATTACGTAGCCCATTAGCCTGTACGTACGTTTTTTTTTGCTTAATAATTAATTAATAGTGTTTGACAAGAGAGGATCGAAACGGAAGCCCATTGGCCCAGCTACCTACTGCCCGGGTAAACCACCATACGAGGAGTAATTTGCCCCGTTATAACAGTGCCAGCATAGTATGTCGCTATCTTGTGAGCCCGGGCAAGTGCCCAGGCTAGCCGGGTGCTGGCTCCGCCCATGCCTCCCCTATAGCTTTGGATCACCTTCGGCTGTGGTATCCGGAGCAATGATGAACTGCATATCCGGCGTCAAGGGATCCTCAAGCTGTGGCACCGGGGAGATGCAAAAGGGAAGTCCAGAATTGAGGTCCTTAGAAGGACTGAATGGAAAAAAATGAAGGTGAACTAGTACTTACATTATTTGGCGGGCGATCGGCCTTGAAGGCCGGAAATCAAGCTTCCACAGGGAGGCTTTTTGTTTTCCCCTTCATAATTGAGTGTTCACTGGAGTGATCTCCCCTCGAAGCAATCGGTCAAAATTTGGGTGCAGTCCCAACTCGTCAGTATACTTGAACATTGGATGCTCTCTGGCTTTGAGAGGCTGGATCTTCCTATCCATGCACGTGAGCATGACGTTGGCCATAATTATCCCGGCGTCAAAGAGGCACCTCGCCTCCTTGGGAAGGCGCATCACGTCCTTGGTATCACCCCGGTTGTATGTCAAACTCCAGGAGTGACGTCGTTCTTGAGGCTCTAACACATATGGGCGCAAGGGTGGACTGGGCTAGGATGCCAACTAGTACATCCAGGCAATCAAACCACCTTTCTTGCCACTTCTTGATGGAGTCGGGCAAGGAGCACTTGATGTAGTGGCGCCAAGCTTCAGCTGGATGCCGGTTCCGCCGCACTCGCAGGTCTCATCCATGTTGGTAAGCATCTTGTCTTAGAAATAGTGCCTCCAGAGGCTGAAATGAGGTCGGGTTCCCAGGAAGCACTAGCACAAGGTGATAAAGCACGCGATGTGCAGGACTCCATTGGGTGTCAGATGGTGCTTTTGGAGCTGATAAAAATAGACCAGACCGCGGAAATATTCACGAACCAGTGAGACAAATCCCTGACGATGAAGGGGGCGAAGAGGACGCGCTCACTGTCACGCACTGCCGGCGAGATCTCTGCAAAGGCGGCGGTGCCAATCATGGGCCATGTTGCATGCTCGCACGGCAGCAGATACCTCGAATTGGAGATGGTGTTCAGTTGTGTGGTGGACTCTATCAAAGGCCTCCACTTTCCCTTCATTTATGAAGGGGCAATGGCCTTCCATTGCTGCTGGCGCCACCCTTGCCCGAGGCGCTGCTCCCGTTGCCGCCATAGCGTTAAATACCATGAACAATGGGGTTTCTTCCTTACCACCAGCTTCGGTAAAAAAAAGGAGAAAGCCTCCGGAGAAGTCAAATCCGCTTCTGCTCTTTCCACCAAGACAATGAAAGAAAAGGATCCCAAAGAGGAAAAAAACAAAAACCTCCAATTATTAGTTCACTCATCATGAAAATATATTTTTACGCTCGAGATTTGATATGTCATCTTTCTCCTAGCCACGCATTTCTTTTGATTTCCATTCAATACTTTTCTCCACCCTGTGATCCATAGTGGCGCCCTGACCATCGGCTTTATTTAATGAAATAACTCAGAGTCGACAGCCTATGATATAAATTGGTTTTACTCTTTTCACCAAGACATACATGGGAAAAAAAAGAATTTTGCTTCATAGGATACCTATCTCTGGAATACCCTTCATGTTATGACCGGCCAGGTCTATGGCCGCAGGAGGCCCACTGGGCAGGCTTAGGCCTCAAGTTATCTTAGTTTTATTTTTAGATTATGATTATATATACAAGTTATAAGACTATTTCGAGAATTAAGCAATAAGACTATTCTATTGTCCGGCTCCCAGAGGAGCCGGAACCTTAACCCTAGCCGCCTCCTTCCTGCGCCGCCGCCGCCCAACCGCAAGGACGGCGCCTCGCCGCCGGCCGCCGCGCTCCAGCCCTCGCCCAACTCCCTCCTTCCCCTACACACTACGCCCTAGGCAGGGCCGAACCCTAGCTCCTAATACCTTGGTATCAGCCAGCTCAGGTTCGACTATGTCGTCCTCACCACCATCGCCGTTGCTTCCTCTGACCACCACCACCGCCGCCGCTCCAACAACCACCACCGCCGCGGCCCCATCGCCACGGGGCCACTGGCCCTTCCATCGGCGCCGCTGGAACTCATCTCCGGCGTGCCCACCGGCCAGCCGCCGGGCCCCGTCACCGCTACGCCGCCATCCCCTTCAACCTTACCGGCCCAATACACCCCGGAGGCCATGGCGGGTGTCCTCAACGACTTGGTCGTCGCGGTCCAGGGCATCCGGCTCTTCCTGGCCAGCCCGTATGGGCCGCCCCCGCCGCTCCCGCCCCCTGTGCCCTCCGGGCCCCCGGCTCTTCCGTGGTACTCGGTGCCCGCAGCACTCGCCGGGGGCTACCCGGCGCTCCAGCCGCCGGTCGCCCCAGCGCTGGCCTGGCCGTAATGGCCCGCCCCAGCGCCCGCGACACCACTCGCGTCGGCCGCGGCCGCCCCCGCCCCGTGGCTGGTCTGGGCCGCGCCGGCTCCTTCCGCGCCGGCCGCACCGGCTCCCACGCCATCCCCGCCACCCAGTGCCGGCCTGAGTCAGGCCCCTCCAGGGGGCTCCCGATCCAGTAGGTGTGGTTCCCACCGTCGCCCTCTCCGATTCCGGCATGGCTCACCGGAACGTCGCCACCGCCGGTCTACACGGAGGCCGGAGAACCGTCGGTGTCCATGCTATAGTACGACGCCCCGCCCCCGCCCTCCGCATCGTCGAACCGGTGGGCACTGGCGCATCGACCCCGACACCACCTCGCTTCGCCCGGATCGACTTCGCCACGTATGATGGCTCGGAGGACCCCCTTAACTGGTTAAACCAGTGTGACCAGTTCTTCCGGGGGCAGCGCACACCTGCATCCGAGCGCACTTGGCTCGCTTCATACCACCTCCGGGGTGCAGCCCAGACGTGGTACTACGCCCTCGAGCAGGACGAGGGTGGTATGCCTCCCTGGGATCATTTCCGCGAGCTGTGCCTCCTTCGCTTTGGACCACCACGACGCGACAGCCGCTTGTCCGAGCTGGGCCGCCTACCCTTCACCTCCACGGTCCAGGATTTCGCCGACCGCTTCCAGGCTTTGGCGTGTCACGCACCAGGGGTGACGGCACTACAGCGAGCTGAGCTCTTCGTCGGCGGCCTTCCCGACCACATCCGCGTGGACGTCGAGATGAAGGGGCCCCAGGACCTACAGACGGCCGTCTACTACGCTCGGGCGATCGAGGAGCGTGCCCAGGCCTTGACACGGCCAACGACACCTCGGGGGAGCCGACTGCCTCCATGGCCCCCGCCGCCCATGCCTGCACCTTCAGCCGCCTCGCCGGCGCCCACCCCGGCCGCGACGCGGCCCTTCCAGCGGCTTTCGCAGGCAAAGCAGCTCGAGCGCCGCCGCCTGGGGCTGTGCTTTAACTGTGACGCACCCTATGCCCCGGGCCATGTCTGCCCGCGCCTCTTCTACTTGGAGACGGTCGACGAGACGAAGGACGATACCCCCGATGATGGACTCGGCGACCCAGCCGCCGCCAAGGTCGCGCCGGCACCCGCGCCTGCGCCGGCTACGGCCCTTTTCGTCTCCCTTCATGCATTGGCAGGCATCCGTAATGAGCGGACTATGCTTATACCGGTCACGATCCGTGGCGAGACTCTGGTGGCTCTCTTGGACACGGGTTCTACACATAACTTCCTGCCTGAGGCTACTATGCGGCGCCTTGAGCTACAGTCGACAGGCGGGGAGCAGGTATGGGTCACCGTCACTAATGGCGACCGCCTCCGCTGCCATGGGCTCGGTCGGGACGTACCCATTACGATCGGCGACGAGCACTTCACCATCACTTGTGCCGGCATCGACTTGGGCTGCTTCGACTTCATCCTCGGCGTCGACTTCTTGCGGACTCTCGGACCCATCCTTTGGGACTTCGACGCCCTGACAATGACCTTCTGGCGCCTCGGCCGCCGCATCCGGTGGGAGGGCGTTGGAGGCGCCCCGGAGTCGCCCCCGCTCCAGCTGGCTGCGGCTACCACTGAGGCCGAGCATCCGCTGTTGGATAACCTCCTGCAGCAGCACAATGATCTCTTTGCGGAACCCCAGGGCCTTCCGCCGGCCTGGGTCTACGACCACCATATTCATCTCCTGCCGGGCTCGGCGTCGGTGGCAGTACGGCCCTACCGGTACCCCCAGCTGCAGAAGGACGAGTTGGAGCGGCAGTGTGCACTCATGCTTGCTGCGGGCATTATCCGGATATCCACATCACCATTCACGGTGCCGGTCCTCCTCGTTCGCAAGTCGGACGACACGTGGCGTTTCTGCATCGACTACCGCGCCCTTAATGCTCTCACACTTAAGGATAAGTTCCCTATTCCGGTGGTCGATGAACTCTTGGATGAACTACATGGGGCACGCTTCTTCACCAAACTAGACCTCCGGTCGGGGTATCATCAGGTGCGCATGCATCCAGACGACATCGCCAAGACGGCGTTTCGAACTCATCACGGCCACTTCGAGTTCTTGGTGATTCCCTTTGACCTCTCCAACGCCCCGGCGACATTTCAGGCCTTGATGAACGATGTCCTCCGGCCCTACTTACGTCGGTTTGTGCTCGTTTTCTTTGATGACATTCTTATCTACAATGCCTCTTGGACAGAGCACCTCCAGCATGTGGCCATCATCTTCAACGAGCTTCGAGCGCATCATCTTCATCTTAAGCGCTCGAAGTGCTCGTTCGGGACGCCTTCGGTCGCTTACCTCGGCCATGTCATCTCGGCTGAGGGAGTGGCCATGGACACAGACAAGGTGGCGGCCGTCGCCGCCTGGCCGATTCCGCAGTCTCCGCGGGCTCTTCGTGGGTTTCTTGGCCTCGCGGGGTACTACCGGAAGTTCATCCAGGAATTTGGCCTCATTGCGGCCCCACTCACGCGTCTCCTCCGTCGCGACGCCTTCTCTTGGGATGAGGAGGCCACTTCAGCATTCGAGGCCCTCAAGGGGGCCCTCACGATGGGACCCGTACTACAGATGCCGGATTTAGACCTCCCCTTCACCGTCGACTGCGACGCCTCCGGTGCGGGGTTCGGTGCGGTCCTACATCAGGGCGATGGACCCCTTGCTTTCTTCAGCCGACCCTTTGCCACATGCCATCTTAAGCTGGCGGCGTATGAGCGTGAGCTCATTGGGTTGGTGCAGGAAGTATGCCATTGGCAGCCCTATCTTTGGGGTCGTTCCTTCCGGATACGCACAGACCATTACAGCCTCAATTTCATGCTGGATTAGAGGCTCTCGACGGTACCCCAGCACCAGTGGATCAGTAAACTCTTTGTCTTTGACTTCACCGTCGAGTACCGGCCGGGTCCCCTTAACACCGTCGCTGACGCCCTGTCTCGGCGTGACGCCGATGTGGACGACGGTACGGCGGAGGGGGCGGCTTTCTGCATCCTCACCGGGCCCTCTTTCGTCCTCTACGCCGACTTCCGACGGGCGACCGCTGCCGCGGCCGACTCCCTCCTCCTGCAGTAGCAGCTGGCGGCGGGAGAGCTGGAGGAGCCGTGGCGCCTCGCCGATGGCCTGCTTCTCCATGGGTGCCGGGTCTTTGTTCCGGCGCACGACGATCTTCACCAGCAAGTGCTGCGCCTCGCCCACTTGGCGGGCCACGAGGGCGTGCAGAAGACACTCCATCGTCTCCGCGCCAACTTCTACATTCCCGGTGATCATGCCCTGGTCCGTGACTGGGTACGGTCTTGTGTGACGTGCCAGCGCAACAAAACGGAGACTCTACGGCCGGCTGGCATGCTTCAGCCATTGGAGGTTTCGTCTCAGGTTTGGGTGGACATCTCCATGGACTTCATCGAGGGCCTTCCCAAGGTGGGCGGCAAGTCCGTGATTCTCACGGTGGTCGACCGCTTCTCCAAGTATGCTCATTTCATCGCGCTTGGCCATCCCTATTCAGCAGCATCTGTCACACGGGCCTTCTTAGATGGCATTGTCTGTCTCCACGGGTTTCCTTCTTCGATCGTCAGTGATCGGGACCCCGTGTTTACGGGACACGTGTGGCGTGACCTTTTCCGGCTGGCGGGCGTGAAGCTACGCCTGAGCACCGCCTTCCACCTCAGACGGACGACCAGTCTGAGATAGTTAACAAGGTGATTGCCATGTTTTTGCGTTGTGTTACAGGTGATCGCCCTCGCGCATGGGTGGACTGGCTCTCGTGGGCGGAGTACTGCTACAACACCTCTTATCACTCCGCCCTCCGTGCTACGCCCTTTGAGGTGGTGTATGGCCAGCCACCCCAGCCGATCCTTCCGGTTGATCCGGCCTTGGCACGGACCGAGGCAGCCGGGGATCTTCTGAGGAGCCGTGATGAGATGCTCGCGGAGGTCCAGCAACGGCTCCTACAGGCCCAACAGTTGGCCAAACATTACTATGATGGCCACCATCACGAGGCGGAGTTCGCGGTGGGTGATTGGGTCTGGCTGCATCTACTTCACCGCTCTACGCAATCCTTGGACCCCCGTGCGAGGAAGAAGCTCGGTCCTCGCTATGCCGGTCCATTTGCTATCCTGGAACGCATTGGGAAAGTGGCTTACCGTCTTCAGCTTCCAGCAGGCGCACGGATCCATGGTCTCTTCCATGTCGGGCTGCTCAAGCCATTCCGTGGCGAGCCACCCGCGGCACCGCCGACACTTCCATCGATCACGGACGAGCGCCTACTTCCTGAGCCAGAGAAGGCGTTGAAGGCTCAGCTGCGCCGAGGCTCCTGGTACGTGTTGATTCAGTGGACCGGACTACCAGAGGAGGACGCTACATGGGAGCAGCGCGAGGAGTTCCGCCAGCACTACCCCGACTTTCAGCTTGAGAACAACCTGTTTGCGCAGGCGGGGAGAGATGTTATGACCGGCCAGGTCTATGGCCGCAGGAGGCCCACTGGGCAGGCTTAGGCCTCAAGTTATCTTAGTTTTATTTTCAGATTATGGTTATATATACAAGTTGTAAGACTATTTCGAGAATTAAGCAATAAGACTATTCTATTGTCCGGCTCCCAGATGAGCCGGAACCCTAACCCTAGCCGCCTCCTTCCTGCGCCGCCGCCGCCCAACCGCAAGGACGGCGCCTCGCCGGCGGCCGCCGCGCTCCAGCCCTCGCCCAACTCTCTCCTTCCCCTACACCCTACGCCCTAGGCAGGGCCGAACCCTAGCTCCTAACACTTCATCTATATGTTAGTGCTAATTCTCTGGTGGAGAAAAATTCTTGCGCTCCAGACTTGACTTTTCAAACTTTCATTGATTTCTCCTTCGATGATATAATCCATAGTTAAATGCAAAACCTGATTTCAATGGGGGAAATAATTTACAATACCATTAACAATGGGGATATCTTCCTGACCATTAGCTTCATTAGTAAGAAAAGACAAGAATGCCTCTCGAAAAGTCAAAACCGCTTCGGCACATTCCACCAAGACAATGAAAAAAAAGGATGCCGGAGAGGGAGGGAGGGGAGGACCTGTTCTTATTAGTATGAAAAATATATTCTTGCGCTTGAGACTTGACATGTCATCTACTTCCTCCGTTCTTAAATACAAGTCTTTTTAGAGATTTTAATATGAACCATACGGATGTATATAGACATATTTTAGAGTGTAGATTCACTCATTTCACTTCGTATGTAGTTTATATTGTGGAATCTCTAAAAAGACTTGTGTTTAGGAACGGATGGAGTATCTCCTAGCCAAAGTTTTTTTTTGAACTTTGATTCATTCCTTTTCTCCACCCTGCTATCCATAGTAGCTCCCTAGCCGTCAGCTTTATTATTTTGAAAAACAACTCGAGACGATAGGCTATGAGACAAATTGATTTTTCACTTTCCACCAAGATTTGGAAAAAAAACATCAAAAAAAGATATGGAGAGAAAAGGACAACAAAATCACATCAGCCAGACAACTAGCTAGCTAGAACCTTGAATTGTAACTTTGTAAGTGGAGTGTGCTCGACACTTGACTTGTCAATGTTTTGTTAATACTTCTGTTGATGCTGTAATCCACATGTAAATAATAAAACTGATTTTGACAGGGCCGGTAGAATTCTACTCCCTCCGTTTCTAAATATAAGTCTTTTTAGAGATTTTAATAAGGACTACATATGGATGCATAGACATATTTTAGAGTGTAGATTTACTCATTTTGCTCCGTATGTAGTTCATATTGGAATCTCTAAAAAGACTTATATTTAGAAACAGAGGGAGTACAACACCATTAACAATCAAAAGATGCCCTGACAAGGAGCCCGCCGCTACAATCTGAATCTACTCTTTTGACCACACCATGGAAGAAGAAAAAAAATGACAGTTTTAGTGAAGTATATCATAGAAGAATTCAAGAATGGCAGACAATGACAATGATAGTTAGACCTCCTAAATGAACCTACCTTTATACTCCCTTCGTTCTAGATACATCTCCTTTTATCCATTTTCATGACAAGTATTTTTGGACGAAGGGAATACTAAACTACACAATACTGCCCAGTTTTTCAAAGATGAGCAAAGCATTTTGAACAATCCACCTATGCCTGCGCATATAACTGTTTAGATTACCTTATGTCGGTATCAGCTTTAGGAAAGAGGTGCGTGCCACACAATGCGTCTCCTGAAAAATGCGGAATAGCTCATTTCAACAGAAATGAGATCGCAGATACAAAATTAGCTCACTAGACACAGTAGCATCGTACTAATGTAATAAAAAAAAGGTCTATATCCAGGAATTCACAAATTTGTGTCGTCCTAGCTAGAGAGTAAAGAGCATTGTAAAGGTGTTCCCTAAGTTAATTTCATCTGGAACAATAATTTTAGAACGGAGGGAGTATTATATACCAACAGTTTCAGACAGTGACTAGTATGGAACATTAAGCAAATGATGCGAGAACTTCTGCACTGAAAGTCATGGGCTGCTATATAAGTAGTATATGCTAACAGTTCCAGACAATGACTACTAGTATGGAAAAGTAAGCAAATGATGCACTGAAGTCCTGGGCTGCTATGACTAAGGTGGCCATCTCTATCTGGCTGCAAATAAGTTCCAGAGTAGCTAGACTGCAGAGTAGAGAGCCACCACCACAAGCCACCCCTCATTGTCTAGGAAGAACACACCATTTATGCATCTTGTAGAGCTTTTACAGTTGCACATGTGCCAGCTAACATGGAGCGTCGATCCACCCTTGGTTTCTCTTTACAGCTACATATCCTCTCCCTTGCCCTAAACCTTGCATCCTTCACCACAGCCACTGCCACCAGTGAGGAGGGCCAATTTGTCTGCTCTGGCTTCTCCGGCAGTACTGACCTCACCCTTGATGGCACAGCCACGGTTACACCAGATGGGGTTCTCAAGCTGACCAACGGCACTGTTCACCTCAAGGGCCATGCGTTCTACCCAACTCCATGGCAATTCCACAAGTCGCCCAATGGGGCGGTACAGTCTTTCTCAATAATCTTCGTGTTCGGCATGGTCCCCATCTACTCCGATCAATGTACTGATGGCATGACTTTCCTCATATCTCCCACCAAGGATTTCTCAGGTGCACAAACCTCTCAATACTTGGGCCTCCTCAAGAAAACAAATGATGGCAAACCAAGCAACCACATATTTGCAGTCGAGCTTGATAGTAGCCAAAATACAGAGTTCAACGACATCGATGACAACCATGTCGGCATCAACATCAATAGTCTCACCTCCACCGAAGCCCGACCAGCTGGCTTCTACGATGACAAGAACAACGGTATGTTCAACAACTTGTCCCTCGTTAGCCACAAGGAAATGCAAGTGTGGGTGGATTATGATGGAGATACCACACGGATCAATGTGACCTTGGCTCCCCTCAAGGTAGCCAAACCATTGAGGCCACTAGTCTCAACTACCTACAACCTCTCAACAGTGCTACAAGATCAGTCCTATGTCGGATTCTCGGCTTCAACCGGTCCAATCAACTCACTGTATTGTGTGCTTGGCTGGAGCATGGGCATAAACCGTCCTGCCCCGGACATTGACATCACCAAACTGCCAAAGCTACCTCGAATTGGCCCAAAACCTCAGTCCAAAGTTCTGAAGATCGTCCTACCAATAGCCACTACCACTTTCATCTTTCTTGTAGGAACAACTATAATTCTATTCGTGCGGAGGCGAATGAGGTATGCCGAGCTACACGAAGATTGGGAGGATGAGTATGGGCCACACCGTTTCTCCTACAAGGATTTATTCCATGCTACTCAAGGATTTCATGATCAGAACCTACTTGGCCATGGAGGATTTTGGAAGGTGTATAAAGGTGTTCTTCCGGTCTCTAAACTGGAGGTTGCGGTGAAGAGGGTGTCCCACGAGTCAAAGCAAGGAATTAAGGAGTTCATCGCCGAGATTGTTAGTATCGGCCGTATCCGCCACCGCAACATCGTCCAGTTACTCGGTTATTGTAGGAGAAAGGGTGAACTCCTATTGGTCTATGACTATATGTCAAATGGCAGTCTTGACAAGTACTTGTATCTCCAGGAAGAGGAGGAACATAAACCAGTTCTAGATTGGGCTCGGAGATTTGAAATCATCAAAGGTGTTGCATCTGACTTATTTTACCTTCACGAGAGGTGGGAGAAAGTTGTCATCCACCGAGATATCAAAGCAAGCAATGTGCTTCTTGATAGTGAAATGAACGGACGCCTAGGTGATTTTGGCCTCTAAAGGTTGTATGACCATGGCGCTGATCCACAAACAACACGTGTTGTCGGCACCATGGGATATTTTGCTCCAGAGCTAGCACGCACCGGTAAGGCAACACCTCTAACAGATGTGTATGCATTTGGCATTTTCATCCTCGAGGTAACTTGCGGACGAAGGCCTATTATTGACAACAATCAGACAGAGGATGTTGATTCAGAGATATTAATTGATTGGGTTGTTGAGCATTGGCGCAAAGGGTCACTTACAGACACACTGGACAGAAGACTACAAGGCAGCTGTTGGATAAGCGAGCAACTGCATTCACAGGAGGGCCAAAGGCCAGTATATATACATGTGTACAATGGGGATAAACCAAAAAGGCTATACACATCTAACACCCCCCTCATACTCATGGTGGATCAACAACACTGAGTTTGGAGAGAAGAAAACTATGTTGCGCTCGAGTCTGTGCCTTCGTGAAGAAGTCCGCCAACTATAACTCAGAGGGCACATAGTGAAGAGCGAGAGTCTGATCCTACACAGCAGCACGCACGAAGTGGGAATCCACACCTATGTGCTTGGTGAGCTCATGCTTCACCGGGTCACGCGCAATACTGATAGCACCAGTACTGTCTGACAATAAGGGAGTCGAGGTGGTAGCAGACACACCAAAGTCCTCAAGTAACCACCATAACCAGATCACCTCAGCCGTCAGCATAGCCATGACTCGCAACTCAGCCTCTGTACTCGAGCGAGAAACTGCAGTCTGCTTCTTTGTCTTCCAGGCAATAAGAGAGCCACCAAGAAAGACACAGTAAGCAGACAGCGAGCGTCGATCAGAGGAATCGCTAACCCACGTAGCATCAGAGTAGGCCTGGAGCTCAAGAGAGCTGGAGCGGGGAAAGAAAAGGCGTTGAGAGATCGTGCCACGAAGATATCATAGGACATGAAGGAGATGACTATAGTGAACAGAGGTGGGGGCTGAAACGAACTGACTCGGAATGTGGACAACATAGGAGATGTCAGGACGCGTAACAGCAAGGTAGACAAGACTGCTGATAAGGTGACGATAGCGAGTGGGATTAGGAAGAGGGTCACCATCAGATGCACGAAGCTGAACGTTAAGCTCCATGGGAGTCACAACAATGCGCTCATCACCGAGAGCAGCGTGAGCAAGAAGATCCTGAATATATTTTTCTTGGGAGATGTAGAAGCCATCAGAGGTGGAGGAGATCTCAATCCCAAGAAAATAGCGAAGTGGACCAAGATCAGTCATGAGAAACTGGTCGCGAAGGCGAGCCTTAACAAAGGCAATGTAATCAGAGTCGTCACCAGTGATGATCATGTCATCAACATAGAGAAGAAGAAGAGTCCGACCACGAGGAGACGTGTGAACAAACAACGCGGGATCATGATCACTGGGAAAGAAACCAGCGGCAGTCACCACAGAGGCGAAGCGCTCAAACCAGGCATGAGGGGCCTATTTGAGACCATAGAGGGAGCGGCGAAGCCTACAGACCATATTATCAGGAGCATAGTACCCCGGTGGTGGCTGCATATAAACCTCCTCACGCAACTCACCATTGATAAAAGCGTTCTGAACATCAAGTTGAGAGATAGACCACTGACGAACATAGGCCACAGCAAGAAGAGTGCGGACCATGGTCATGTGGGCCACAGGAGCGAATGTCTCATCATAATCGCGCCCCTGCTCCTGCTGGAAACCACGGGCCACAAGACGAGCTTTGTAGCGCTCAAGAGAACCATCGGAGCGAGTCTTAATCTTGTAGACCCACTTGCAGGTGATGGGACGAACACCGGAAGGAAGGGGAACCAGATCCCATGTGCCAGAGCGCTCAAGAGTAGCAAGCTCTTCGGCCATCGCAAGCTGCCATTCAGGCTAAGTCATGGCAGTTCGGTAGGAAGTGGGCTCAGCAATAACAGAGAGACTGTACCGATCAGGGGAGTAGCGATCAGGCGGGGGGCGAGGCCGAGCACGCAGGTTGTGAACCGGGGGAGGTGTGAGAGGAGGCGCACTAGAGGTGGAAGGCTCGTCAGAGAAGACATCCTCAGGACGAGATCGACGAGTATAGTGGAAAGGAAATAGGGAGAGAGGGTGACGGACTGGAGATGATGGAGGAGAGGTGGAGGAGGAGGATGGAGAAGACGGGGTCAGTGGTGAATGAGAAGGAATGAGAGGTGCCAAAGAAAGAGGTGACACATGAGGCACATAGCAGGGTGTATCGGGAAGGAGAAGGAAAGAAAGGCCGGCCACCGAGAAACTCGAGGAAGAAGAACGTGGATAGTGAGAATGAGACTCGTCAAAAGTCAAATCACGCGAGATGCGCAAGCGACGAACCACAGGATCCCAACATCGATATCCCTTGTGCTCATCACTGTAGCCAAGGAAAACACACTCAAGCGACTAAGCAGTCAGTTTGGTGCGTTCTCGGGGGGCAAGAAGAACATAGCACACACATCCAAACATACGAAGAGTAGAGTAGTCAGGAGAGCGACCAGTGAGACACTCCATAGGAATACCACCCTGCAGAGCAGACGAGGGCTGAATGTTGATGAGATAGGTGGATGCGGAAACAAGCACAGCCCAAAAATGGGGTGGAAGGGAAGCAGCAATCATCAGCGCACGAGCCATCTCAAGCAAATGACGATGCTTTCGTTCGACAATGCCATTCTCAGCATGAGCACCAGGACACGAGAACTGGGCAAGAGTACCCTGTTCCGCGAGAAAACCACGCAACAGCTGAGAGATATACTCTCCAGCGGAGTCAGCACGAAAAGTGAGAATGGGCGTGGCAAACTGGGTGTGAACCATGGTAGCAAAACGTTTGTATATAGGGAGAACCTCGCTACGAGGTTTCATGAAGTAGAGCCAAGTGTAGCGAGAGAAATCATCAATAAACAAAACGTAATAGCGATGACCACCTTTCGAATCAAAGGGAGCAGGACCCCAGACATCAGAATGAACTAAGTCAAAAGGACGCTGAGATACAGACTGTCGGTGTACTAGAGTAGGGGTACCCTAGTATCCCGAACTTGTGCACGGGCAGTCGCAGCATCCCGCGGCAAGGCTTGCCGGGTGACCGCCAAGGTCCTCCGTGGTTCCTTTGGAGCCATTCAATAACAAAGTATCCAAGCCAAGGAGACAAGACCCCGGCAAGAGGAGCTTGCCGGGAAGGCCACCCAAGGCATCTCAAGGAACTTGCCGCGGTGCACCTCGCGTCCCGGCAAGGCCCGGTGAGCGACAAGCTCCCGGACGACAATGACCGCGGCAAGGCGCTTGCCGCGGCAAGCCACCACTTCGCGCCCGCGCTCTAGCACATCCACCAACGTGTCGCTCTGGGACCCTTCCAGGCGTACGTGGCGGGAGGCTGTGCAGCCAGGGGTGCGCGGTGGCAAGCGGCGCTGACAAGATTGCCATCGTGGCAAGCGGTGGCGTCCCTAACGGTCCCTTTTACACTGTTTAGGCAACACAGACGGGAATTTAATGCCCTTGTCCCCTGCCGTCAGGGTTAGGTATGATACACTGTAGCAGGTGGCTGTACCAGCCGCAGCACCTTTCCATTTTTACCCTTGTCTACGTTGCCACCTGTCGGTGACCCCTTGAGCATATAAAAGGAGGCCCATGCGCAACGTAGAGGGGGGGGTTTTAGCTAGTTAGTTGGCTCAGAGAACACTCACGTTCGGTCTGGCGAGCCGCTGGTGTGTACCGCAGCATTCCGCGCTCCCGAGCAAGAGATCAATACAAATCACAAGGCAGGAGTAGGGTTTTACGCATCCGTGCGGCCCGAACCTGGGTAAACTGCCCGCGTGCTTCGCCTCGATCCGCTCTTTGCACGACCTCCGCCCTCACCGAATCGAAAGGGACTCGGCCCGCCGGTCCCATAGGTGTTCGTGGATCAGTCCCCCGACATCTTTGGCGCGCATCTTGTCAGTTTCATGCTTTCTATATTTTGCATGTGTGATCTGACACTTTGTGCAGAATCTACTCCCCGGTAAGCAATAACAAGCCATAAGGCTCCATATCTGTATTTTCTCTTCTTTCTTTTTCACAACAAAAGGAAGGTTCCCTTGCGCACAAGTTTGCCGGGGGGGAAAGGAGAAGAAAGGGGTATGGACCAGGCGTCGTTCAAGAATTTCGCCTTGCCGGGAAGCAAACAACAGAAAAGATAAGTTGCCAAAGTTTGAGCAGTCAGATTTTTTAAAATTTTAAGTTATCTTCCTTGAACGACCGTGCTTTGTATGGAAAACCTGTGCGCGGAGGAACCAACTCGTAGCTAGTGGCGCCCTTACTTTGTTTCGAGTCCGCTCAACAACTTAAGTGAGCTGCGACTAGTTGTCGCGCCCTTACTTTGTTTCGAGTCCCCTCAACAACTTAAGTGAGCTACGACTAGTTGCGACAAGGTTTCTTGTCGGCAGCGGCACCGCCAGCAGGCTGCTGACGTCCCGCACTCAGCGTTCGCGGCTAAGGTGCCTGCGCTGGCAAGTTCCCTAAAAGCGTAGGGTAAAAATATACAAAGCAAGGAGTCAAGTAAAGGGAATAACATTGCAAGCATTGCCCGAAATAAAATTATATTACAAAATAGCTTGTCGCAGCTCTAACAGATCGTTTTCATAACTTGATCGACAGCGACAAGAAAAAGGAGGAAATGGGCGGCCTAGTCTGTGCGATCGCCCTCAATCCTCTTGATCCCGCTCACCTTGTCTACAATGGGTGCGACAAGGGCCTTGAGCTCCTCCAGATCGGCATCCGGCGGCAAGGTCCTGAGAACATTGGTGAGGCGGAGGCCCGGGTTGCGGAAGGCCACCTTCATCAACACCTTCTGAAGGGCTCCCGCGCAGATCTTGTGTGACTCGTCGGCCAGCTGCTTTGGGATCCTCTCCCAGAGTCGTTGGAGGGCCGTCGCCACGCCTTTGAAGAACAGGGTGAGCTTGGCGCTGGGCTGGAGGCTCTCGTTGGAGGGATACCCAAGATCCGCCATCCCCAGCTGCGCCAGCTCCCTGTCGATATCCGCGGCAGCATTCACAAGACTCTCCGTCCAGTGCTCCACAGTTTCCCTGAAGGCATTTTGGGTGGCGGCAACACTCTCTAGCAGCGCCTTGTCGGCCTTGATCTTCTCCCTCAACGCTGCCTCCTGCTTCTTGGCGTTGTCCAACGTCTTGGTTAAAGCGGTCAGCTTCAACTCAAGATTCGCGTTGGAGTCCTTGGCGGCGCTGAGCTCTCTGCCCTTCTCGGCAAGATCGGCCTCCAACTGCGCCACCTTCGTCTCCAACTCCTTCTTGGCGGCCTCGGCGGCGGCGGCACCATCCTCCGCTTGCTTGAGGGCTTCGCCAAGTCTTTCCTCGCGCGCGGCAAGTTCCTCCTCGTGGGCATCAAGATTGACCTTCCGCTGCGCCAGCTCGCCCTCCTCCGCGGATAGCTTCACAGCGGCAAGCCGTTGTTGCTCTTCGACTTCAGCCTTCTCGAGGAGGAAGGCCTTTTGCGCTTCGTCGAGTTGCTCCCGCTCCTCTGCCAAGGACCGACGAGCTTCTTGATGGAAGCCCCGGAGCTCCTCCGCACGCTTCTCGATGTCTGCTCCCGCCTTCGTGACGAGCGCCTCGCGGGACTCCAGCTTGGCTTGCCGCGCGCGGTAGAGCGACACCAGCTTCCGCAGCAGCCGCTCCTCTTCAGGCTCGTTGCTGCTGCTGCTCGGCGCGTCGACCAGCGTCAGTCCCGCGGAGGTAGGCACTTCCCCGTCGAAGATCTCTCCCTCAACCAGCGCCCTGGAGCTTGACGCCCAGGGGAGGTTGATGAAGACGTCGTCGCCGGCCTTCAAGTAGACGCCAGGCTGGGGCTCTTCGGAGCCGGGCGCTGCGACAGCAGCGGACGGGTCGGCGGTCGGTGTAGCGCCTGGCGCTCCTGCGGCCTCAGGGCCGTCAGTGCGATCGCCAGACCCCTCGCCAGCTGCTGCGGCGGCAGCCTTGGCGGCCTCTGCGCCGGCGGGATCGCCAGCGCCGGCTGCTCCTTCGGCGGCAACCTCGGTCTCCATCGGCTCCATAGCAGATGGATCTGACAGCCGGAAAGGGGAGAAGAGTCAAGCAAAAATCCAATAAAAAGAAGATCAAGAGAAGAAGAACCCAAGGGAAGTTTTGAAGCAAGAGGAGTACCTGCACCAGGTTCTGCAGTCGTGGTCTCCGGCGTCGGGGGGCCGCTGGTGCTGTCCCTTGCCGGAGAACCCTCCCTTGCCGGAGACTTCTCCCTTACCGGAAAGCCCTCCCTTGCCGGAGAGTTCTCCCTTGTCGGGGGATCCTTCCTTGGCTCCTGGTGAGGCTGCTCTGCTCCTACACAAATCAACAAGCAGATATCAGCAAAGACAAGTACCCATGCGCGCCTCGCAGCGGAAAGTAAACCATATACTTACGCTGGGGGCTGCTCTGGAGAAGGGTTGCCGGGTCCGACAAGGTTGTCTCGGGCGCGCCCCCCGCCGTCGTGGTGGGTTCGTCCTCGATGACGATCACCGGGACCTTGGCCCTCTTTGCTGCTCTCTGGGCCAGAGTCCTAAAGAGGAACAAGTTCAGAGAAAAGCAAGTGAGAAACAAGACAAACAGCAAGGATTGAAGAAACGCAAGTACAGTAAGAGAAGCTTACTCTTCTTCTTCTTCCTCGTCGGAGCTGAACGCGGAGAAGTCGAAGTCCGGCGCGCGCCCGGCGCAAGGAGGCGGAGGAGAAGCTTCCCTTGGCCGCTTGGCGGGAGCAGTGGCGGTGGTCTGAGACGACCCCGCTCCGGCTGCCGGTGCTGCGTGAGTAGCGACAGGAATTGAAGTGGTGGTCCGGCTAGATCCCGCTCCAGTTGCCGTCGCAACATGAGGCGCTCCCGCGGCAACGGTGTTTGCCGCGGTGGAGCGTGTCACGCGGTGCGGTGACTGTTGACCCACTTGCCGCTCCGCTACATCACCGGCTTTGCGGAGACGCCTTCTTGGTGGGGATGGAGGCCCTGCTTGCGGCGAGCTGTCTGAAGATGAGGTGGAAGACGAGTTGATCTCCAGCGAGCCGCTCGTATCCTTGGCGGGCTCGCTCGGCTCGGCGTCACGCCCGGCAAGCTCCTTCTTGCCGGCGGGCTCCCCTCGCTCGGCACGGCTTGCCGCCTCTGCTGCATCTGCCTCCTCCACGGTGAATCCAAATTCGCCCGCGGCCGCGGCTGCCGCCGCCTCTTCCAGCCTAGTGGCGATGAGTGCAAACTCCGCATCGGTGGTGTCGCGGGTGAGGCCATCCTTCTCGTCGGAGCGGATCGGTACTTCCACCAAGTCATCGAAGAACTGTTGCACGACGTCGTCTGCGGGCTCCTGCCAAGTTGGCACAATTCCGTGCGAGTCGCACTCCGGCATCATTGCACGGATACGGTCGAGCGAGGAATTGTTGCATAGCGGAACGACGCCCCCCGGCAACCTGAATACCTCGGGATGTTGGGGGTCATACTTGAACAGCTCCTGCAGCATCGCGTGGAGCTCCAGGACAGTGAAGTTGTAGTTGAGGCCCGGCAGCAGCCTCATGATATCTGCCGCATTCTTGAACTCCCAAGTGGGCCTCCCTCGTTCCTGCAGGGGGGCGATGTGGCGGCGAAGAAAGTTTGCGCCAACAGCGCCTACAGTAAGCCCGGCAAGCCTGAGGCGTAGGATTCGGGTGACAGCAATCTTCAGCCTGTCGTCTTCCGGGGCCACGTCACTCCAATCGCTGCCGCGTGCTACTGGGGTTTTGCGCCGGGTGGTGAATGGCTGTGGGTTCTCCTCGTCAATCCAGCACCAGTCTGCTCTCCACTCCTCCCACTTGCCGTGGAATTCTCCCTCCAGATACGTTTCCTTCTTGCCGGCCCTTGAGATCCAGACGATTCCGCCGGATAGGGGCTCTCCTCTCTCTACTCGGGGTATGAAGAAGTGGCGAAAGAGAGCTACGTTGGGATGGACTCCGACAAAGTTTTCGCAGAGATGTGCGAAAACTGCCATGGTCAGAACGGCATTGGGGGTGAAGTCAAGGAGGTGGAATCCGTAGGTATTCATGATGTCGCAGAAGAACTCAGAGAAGGGCGGGCAGAGCCCGCAGTAGAAGAACAATGCGAAGAAGGGGTATCCGTTTGGGGCCTTCTTCCAAGCGGCGGCGGGGAGTACCTTCGTGCGCGGATGCGCGCGCGTCTCCGTCGACCAGAAGAGGTAGTAGTTCTCCCTC
>NC_041392.1:98758232-98772871 GCF_002162155.2 Triticum dicoccoides
GCTTTTGGAGCCATGGTGGAAGTGGCGGAGGAGGTCGACGGCGTTGGTGGTACTGGTGGCGATGGAGGGCGGAGCGCTGCTCTCTCTCTCTCGGCTTTGGGAAGGCGAGGGAGCGGCGGAGATTTCTGAGATTGGAAGCAGCAACGGGCGAATGGGCGAACTTCCCCTGTTTCCCCTGCTTATAAAGAGGGAGGGGGCGGACGTTCTGCATTTCCGAATAAAGAAACCACCCACGATCTCTCCCACGATGCCGCATTCAACGCGTGCCGTTCGGGGAGGGCGCGGTGGATACAGAGAGAGATACGGCATAACCTAGGCCGCGCGTGCCCGTGCCCTGTTTTGGGCCTGGCCCAACAGCGCTCGGCACCGTGTATGGCCCAGGCCCGGGGGCTCCTGTCGGTGTACTAGAGTAGGGGTACCCTAGTATCCCGAACTTGTGCACGGGCAATCGCAGCATCCCGCGGCAAGGCTTGCCGGGTGACCGCCAAGGTCCTCCGTGGTTCCTTTGGAGCCATTCAAGAACAAAGTATCCAAGCCAAGGAGACAAGACCCCGGCAAGAGGAGCTTGCCGGGAAGGCCACCCAAGGCATCTCAAGGAACTTGCCGCGGCGCACCTCGCGTCCCGGCAAGGCGCGGTGAGCGACAAGCTCCCGGACGCGACAAGACAACGACCGCGGCAAGGCGCTTGCCGCGGCAAGCCACCACTCCGCGCCCGCGCTCCAGCACATCCACCAACGTGTCGCTCTGGGACCCTTCCAGGCGTACGTGGCGGGAGGCTGTGCAGCCAGGGGTGCGCGGTGGCAAGCGGCGCTGACAAGATTGCCATCGTGGCAAGCGGTGGCGTCCCTGACGGTCCCTTTTGCACTGTTTAGGCGACACAGACGGGCATTTAATGCCCTTGTCCCCTGCCGTCAGGGTTAGGTATGATACACTGTAGCAGGTGGCTGTACCAGCCGCAACACCTTTCCATTTTTACCCTTGTCTACGTTGCCACCTGTCGGTGACCCTTTGAGCATATAAAAGGAGGCCCATGCGCAACGTAGAGGGGGGGTTTTAGCTAGTTAGCTGGCTCAGAGAACACTCACGTTCGGTCTGGCGAGCCGCTGGTGTGTACCGCAGCATTCCGTGCTCCCGAGCAAGAGATCAATACAAATCACAAGGCAGGAGTAGGGTTTTACGCATCCGTGCGGCCCGAACCTGGGTAAACTGCCCGCGTGCTTCGCCTCGAGCCGCTCTTTGCACGACCTCCGCCCTCACCGAATCGAAAGGGACTCGGCCCGCCGGTCCCATAGGTGTTCGTGGATCAGTCCCCCGACATAGACTCACTGGTAGGATAATGTAACTGAGTCTGTTTGCCAAGTCTGCAACCATTACAATGTAAGGAGACATCTCCAGATACAGACCCTAAGAGGCCCAGATGAACTAAAGAAGACAAGCGAGAGCCACAAATGTGACCAAGGCGATGATGCCACTGCTGGAAGGACGCAGACGAAGAGGCAGCAAGAGCATGAGAGCTGGCAGAAGTGATGGCAGCGGAAGGAACACAAAGCCAGTCAACCTCCCAAAGGCCCTCTGACTCACGGCGCTGAGGGCCAGCACCAACCAAAGCCTTGGTGCAACGATCCTGAATGGAGTAAGAGTCGGTGTCAAGAATGACACGAAAACTAAAATTAGTAAGTTGGGCAGCGGAAAAAAGATTCATGGTAAGACGAGGAACATGTGAAACACTCGGAACATAAAAGGAGGGAGTGGAAAGAATACCATGACTAGCAATAGGAAGAGATGTGCCATCGGCAGTAAGAACATTAACAGGCGAATCAAGAGGTCGGAGAGAAGACAACGCGGAAGAATCAGAAGACATATGAAAGGAGGCTCCAGAATCCAGAACCCACGAGGATGTACCTGACTGTGTAGATGCTGGTGATGGTGAGGAAGAGGATGCAGTCACAGCAGTAGCGGAGCCAGTCGACGAGGAGCCCGAGGAAGCAAGAAGACGCTTGAGGCGAACAATGTCCTGGTCAGTGAGTGACGGAATCGAGGAAGACACAGGAGTCCCGCTGGAGAAGGAGCGCCTCTGATCTTGCTTCTTCTGGCGACAATCAGACTCTGGGTGACCTGGCCGGGAGCAGTAACCACAGACGGTGTCACGGCGCGACATGCCCCTCTCAGTATGAGCAGGGCGACCCACCCCCCGGAAGGTGTGGGAAGGAGCGATGGAGCGGTGAGCCGAGCTGATGACACAGGAGCCCGAGCAACCAACACAGACGGGACCACCAGCAAACCAGCAGAGCAAAGGCGGGTCTCTTCAGCACGAAGCTCAGCAAGCACTTCCGAGATAGGAACACAGCCACGAGCAAGCAAGTGAGCACGTCGCGGCTCAAACTCAGAGCGGAGACGAGATAAGAACTCATGGACCCGCTAAAACTCCAGATCAGATCGAGTAGTCTGACAGCAACGACAGGTGCCACAAACAACTGCCCGAAGAGAGTCAAGCTGACGCCAGATGGCAGAGCACTGTGAATAGAACTCATCAACAGAGGAATCAGCTTGCTGAAGGGCGTGCTCCTGACGCACCACATATAGGTAGAGAGCATCACCAGAGGGCTGATAGCGGTGACAAAGATAAGCCCACATCGCTGCAACTGTGCCAAGTCCCATGAACTCTGAAGCAAACTGAGGGAGGACACTCGCAATGAGAACAGCAGCAGCACGAGCATCATCATTGCACCACTGAGTGTAAGCAGAGAGGTCATCGCGGTACACCGAAAGAGCATCGGAATAAACGGATACCTGTTGATCATAAGCATCAACTGCAGCATCATCACGGGCCTTGGCGGCATCCCGGTCAGCCTGAGAAGCCTCAGCAGCAAATACCGACGGCACCGGTGGGATTGGGGCCACGGGCGTAACGGGGCATGGCGGGCAGGGGACGTCGCCAGAAAGAACACCCCACAGAAGAAGGCCACACATATGGATGCGCATGAACCCCACAAACTCAGCATAGTTGGTGCCATCGAAGATCAAGGAGCACCTAGGAACTGCAACATAGCCCGAAGAAGACATGAGGGAACTCTGTTTTTCTCCTCTCTGTTTTTTTTGGTCAACGCTCCCCGATCTGGATCGGGGCGGAGAAACTCACGCTAGCCCCGAGTGAGGAATCGGGAGGTATGGAGGGGCGCCGGCCCTGGGCCGCACCTGCGGCAGCAGAGGGAGCAGCGGCAGCTGCAGGTAGATGCAAAGGAGGGCGGCATGGGCGCGGGCGGCCAGAGACGCGGCCGGGGCGCGCTGAAGGAGCAGCAGCGCGGTCGGGGCGCAGCCTGGGCGCAGGCGGACGTGGAAGGCACGGCCGAGGCGAGGCCTGGACGCAGCCGGGGCGCGACCTAGGCGCGGCTGGGGCGGGGCCAGGACGCGGCAGGGGTGAAGGGCGAGGTCAGGGCGCGACCTGGGCGCGGCCGGGGCGCGGCCTGGGCGCAGCCGGGCGGGGAGGTCACGGCCTGGGCGTGGGTGAGCTCGGCGAGCGCGGGCAGGGGCTGCCGGGCGTGGAGAAGATGGCCGGCAACGAGGAAGGAGATGTCCGGCGACGGGGAAGCTAGGCACGGAGCTGCAGTGTGCGGGAGAGGAAGAGGAACCTGGCAACTGATACCATGTTGGATAAGTGAGCAACTGCATTCACAGGAGGGCCAAAGGCCAGTACATATACATGTGTACAATGGGGATAAACCAAAAAGGCTATACACATCTAACAGCAGCAACTGTAATCTTGATGAGGTATGTCTAGCGTTAAAGCTAGGATTGCTGTGTGCACATCCATTTGGCAATGTAAGGCCTAGTATGCGGCAAGTCATGCAATACCTTGACGGTGAGATGCTGCTCCCAGAGTTGATGCCTACAAACGTCAGCTATAGCAATGATGGCAGTAATGCAGAATGATGGTTTCAGCTAGTACACATCATTGAATGCTACAGTTAGCAGCAATGGAATGACCTCCAGCCTTTCAAGTGGAAGATGATCCACAAGACTACAAATTTAGTAGCCAGTATGTATTTCAACTTTCGAGGCCGGATTTTGGAAGAACAAAAAAATCCAGTATCACTAATTAGATGCACCAAGCCTCTGTTTCTTCTCAGTTCTCAGCTTGAATTAATAGATATCCTTTTTTATGCAAAGTTTAGATCTTGTAAGCATTTGTGGATCAAGTTTCTACTTGTTTGAGATTAAAAAGACTGCCCAGTCTAATGAATAAGCTACACGGCAGGGTTTCAAACCCAACTTTCTCTCTTCTGAACATATGCACCACTCCTGCACATAAGCTTGTATATGCTGCATATCAGTTTTGTAATGTTGTGATTCAGATTACCGGGTAAAATTTAGTGAACACACTCAGTACTAAAGGTACAGCACACACCTTTATTCTTGAATGCTACACTAGTATACAAAGGATAGCTCAATCTTGAAGAGAGTAACTGGTTCACACCTTGATTCTTTAATCCTGCAGCTGAGAAATGTGTGGCAGGTGCCATTGGATGAACATTCATATGCTGCCATTCAAGAGAATTGATAAGTTTTCTTTGCTAAAATAAGTGATAATAAGAAGCTAAGTTTATGGCATTAGAGTAGTTACCTAGGAAATTTAATTCATTGTTGCACTCTGCCGGCTCCCATGGAAGAATCAAGAGTCAAAAAGAGCCAGACTCTGGATGTCTAATAAATCGACACATTAGAGCCATCAGTTTACGCAGTGGGTGTACTGGACATCAAAAGAGAGGAGCCGACGTGTGTTGCTGGTTCAGTCTTGAGTGAAAAAAAGAAAGGCATTTGTTGCCTGGAGCACAACTGAGTCTTGTTACCCTGGTTTTCCCTCTGTTCTTGCTGGCCTGTGTCTCCATTTCATCGAGCAGCTGCAGGGCATATTGAGTCACACAAAACCTGTGAAGACAACAAGAGGTGGCCAACAGAAACAAATTACTTTACTAAATTGAACCAAAAAAGTGGCAGCATGGCGGTGATAATAGTAGTTCACTGAGGGAAATTAATTTTGTTGACATGAGAATACAAATACTGAAGATGAGAATACAAATACTAAAGATCTTTCCTCCTCTCAAATTCCTCTCCCTGTTTTAAATATATTGACAGCATGGCTACTTGGTCGACTGCCACTATTCTCCGCCTGATGACCGGTTATGGGCGATAGGTTGCACAGGTGCAGGGACACTAGCTAGGCTATTTCCCTGTAAAAGTTGATGTTGTGGGAGGGATTGGTTTGGCGAAGGAGACACACAGGAGTTATCAGGACCAGAGCCTTTAGCAAAACAGAGGTATGTATGTATGTATGTATGTATGTATGTATGTATGTATGTATGTATGTATGTATGTTTGGGTGGACAGGAGGCGAGGATGGTCTGATGTATAGCAGTTGTTGTATAGTATTAGTGCAGGGCACATTGCATATCGTACACAGTGTATGATATACTGTAACAGCAACAGAATATTTGTTCCAAAATGGCCGCAAGGATATGCAGGCATCCTTATTTCAGATGTTATTCAGGCACATGCTCCTTGTTGTTGCCCTTCTGAGCTGATAATATTAAGATTGTGGCGAGAAAGAACCACAAATTCAGAATGTAATGCCTAAGATGGTCATTATGGACTTTAAAATTCAGTCGATGTATATTACTCGATAAACCTTCAACTAATGACTGCTACGGTATGAAAGAATTCAGTGGCTAGGATTTTGTTCAACTAGGTCCAGAATTCATCGACTGAATCTGCTGCTTACCAAAATATATTCGCTTGCGGCTTACTTATGACAGGCAGAGATGCATACATGTCCTGCAGAGTCGTTATTCTTCGTTGAAGCTAGGAACGTGTGTGTTATCAGAGTATCAAAGCCAAAATTGTAGTACCCTAAGGCAGTAGTGCAGCTGACTCACTCGATCCAAATAATATATCTTGTGTACTTAGCTTGTTCAACCGCTCCCATGTTAGAGTCCTGGACGACGGCGGGAGCGGGCCTCCGTGCCCCATATGCCGCCACCTTCATTTCCTTATGCCGCCTCATGGCCATGCACTCGCGGTGCGGCAAGCGCCATTCGACGGAGCAGCGCGTGGTGTAAGAACTGGATTGTGGGAAATTAAGAGATCGAAGATATTGCGTCTTGATTTCACTAGTAATTCAGGAAAACAGGGATACAAGGGGCGGATCGCAAGGGCAGATACCCCATCTTCCGTACGAACTAGGGTTTGTAGCTACCTACTCTTAGTTATCGAATTACAGACTTGCCCGATCTCGCCTCGGAGCCCAGCATATAAGCACATGTCCAGCTCACCGCGGTAATAAACAGTGATTAACGAATATAGTACAGTGCTTGGTTTAAACTCATTGGGTAAAACGGTAAGGATGCATCCGAGCAGTTGATCTGGTCTGAAACGGTATCTTCTCATCTGAGCCGTTGCTTAACTGAACTTGTCTTGCATCTTTCTCCTTCTTCAGTAGCTGCGAGGTTCAGGTCCTCACAATGTCGCAGCCATGACAAGCGCCTTGTCCTCAAGGCGAAAAAGTTTATGCCCTGGGAACGTCTTGTTTAGAAATGCAGCATCTTCCCACGTGGCATCATCGGGAGCAAGACTTTCCCATTGCACCAGGCACTGACCCACTGGTGTCTTGTTCCTCTGAATGACTCTGCGATCGAGGATTGCTACTGGAATGGTTTTAACATATCCTTCTGGAGTGACAAGAGGAACGTGAGGTAGTGGAACTGCGCGATGGCCAATGTGCTTCTTGAGTTGGCTGATGTGGAACACGGGATGGATATTTGTTCCTTCTGGTAGTTGCAGTTTGTATGCCACGACACCTACTTTCTCCAGAATTTTATAAGGCCCATAGAATTTTGACCTAAGTTTGAGTGATCCATGAAGGCCAAAAGCATTTTGCCTGTATGGTTGTATCTTCAGAAACACTATATCTCCCACTTCCAATTGTTTGTCTATGCGTTTCTGGTCTGCAAAATATTTGATCCTGCCTTGTGCATGTTCTAGATTTGCCTTCAGTCTTTGTATCATGTGCTCTCTCTGTGAGACTGCCAGAGTTGCTTCAGGAGATATAGATTGATCTGCAGCAAATTCTCCAATCTGTGGTGGTTTGTAGCCAAACAGAGCTTGGAATGGAGTGCACTTCAATGAGGAATGATAGCTGGTGTTATACCATAATTCTGCCAAGGGCAACCACTTCATCCACTTTTTTGGTTCTTGAAATACCATGCCTCTCAAATAAGCTTCCAGACATTGATTCACCCTCTCTGATTGACCATCTGTTTGAGGATGGGAGGCAGTATTGAATCTGATGTGAACTCCAAAAGCTTTAAATAATTCCTGGTATAAAGCACTTGTGAAAATTGGGTCTCTGTCAGACACAATGCACACTGGCATGCCATGTAACTTGATCACATTATCCATAAGTGTAACAAACACTGTCTGAACTGAATATGGATGAGCTAAGGGCAGAAAATGTGCATACTTAGTAAATCTGTCTACCACCACCAGAATAACCTCCTTTCCTTGTGAGTTAGGTAGTGGTGTGATGAAATCCATGGTGATATGAGCCCAAGCCATATCAGGTATAGGAAGAGGTTGCAGCAATCGAGTAGGATATATGTGTTCCACCTTATTGAGCTGACAGACTGGACACTGACTGACAAATGTTTCAATGTCCTTCTTCATGTTGGGCCAGTAGAAAACTTTTTTGATTCTGAAGTAAGTAGCTTTAATGCTAGAATAACCTCCTATTGCAGAAGAATGGAAAGTTTGCAATAGTTGCTGTCTGAAATCAGATGAAGCTCCCACATATATTCTATTTTTGTACTTTAACAGGCCCTGGTGTGTGGTGAACTTTGGTGTTTCCTCATTATCTGCAGCCACCTTCTTCAAAATTTTGTCAGTATCTTGATCTCCTTCATACCTTTTCATGACATCTTCAGTCTAGGCTGGAATTACTACAGTCACATTATTGCACTAAATGTGTTGCACAATATCCCTTCTAGACAGTGCATCTGCTACTGTATTTTCTCTCCCTTTCTTGTACTCAATAGTGTAGTCATATTCCAGAAGCTTGAGAAGCAATTTGTGTTGTATTCCTTCAGTTAATCTTTGAGTAGTCATATACTTCAAAGATTGTTGGTCTGTTTTAATGATCAACTTGTTTCCCCACACATAGTGTCTTCACTTCTTCAGAGCTTCCAGGATGGCCATTGCTTCTTTTTCATATATGGATTATGCAGCTGATTTTGGACCTAAAATTTTGCTGACATAAGCTATTGGTCTGCCCTGCTACATAAGAACAACTCCAATTCCTTTTGCACATGCATCAGCTTCTATAGTGAAAGGTAGAGCAAAGTTTGGAAGTATTAGAACAGGACAACTGGTCATTGTATTTTTCAGAGTCTGAAAGGCTTTATTCTGGTCAGGTCCCCACTGAAATGCATCTTTCTTTAGCATATCATGGAGAGGTCTGCAGATTTGTCCATACTACTTCACAAATCTTCTGTAATATCCAGTCAATCCCAGAAATCCTCTTAGTTGTTTTACATTTTCAGGTATAGGCCACTCTCCGACTGCCTGAATTTTACTTGGGTCAGTAGCTACACCTTTCTCTGATATAATGTGACCCAGATAAGATACCTGATTTGTTGCAAAAGTGCACTTTGACAGTTTCACATACAGTTCATGTTTTTGCAAAGTAGCAAAAGTTCTTTCTAGATGTATGTAGTGTTGTTCCATGGATTTTCTAAACACTAACATATCATCAAAGAAAACTAGAATGCATTTTTCCTTTTCTAGTTCATTGATCTCTTCACACACATTGTTCATCATTCCTTGGAAAGTGCTTGGGCCACAAGCCAATCCAAAGGGCACCACTTTATATTCATAGTGGCCCATGTGTGTCTTGAAAGCTGTTTTTGGAATGTCCTCTGGGGCCATCCGAATTTGGTGATATCCAGACCTCAGATCTAGTTTGGAAAAAACTTTTGCTCCATTTAACTCATCGAACAGAGCTTCAATAATGGGCATGGGAACTTGTTCTTTATAGTTATTGCATTCAACTCTTTGTAAGCAACACACAGTCTCCACCCTCCATCTTTTTTTCTGACCATGATTGTAAGAGAGGAAAAAGGACTGAAACTCTCCTGTATTTCCCCTTTTTTAATTAACTGTTTGATTATTTCCTCCATTGCAGCTTTCTGGTAATGAGGTACTCTGTAGGGTCTTAAGTTAGGAGGTTTGGCTCCTTCTTATAACACAATCTTGTGATCACATGCTCTTTTTGGAGGTAGCTGTTCAGATTCCTGAAATATTGCTGCATATTTTTGTAACAGAGGATGTAAAGCTGCTGGATGTTCTGACTGTTCCTTGTTATTTTCAGATTCCATCTCCTGAATCTGTAATATATAGCCCATCACTCCTTTTGATAGAAGTTTCTCCATTTTAGCTGCAGATAAGATGCATTTCTTTTTAGGAATTGTATGATCACAGAGAGTCACTGGTTGTCCATTCTTTGTCACAATCAGAATTCTCTCTATTAGATCCAGACAGATAGGACTATATTGATATATCCATTCAGCTCCTAAGATGATGTCATAAGCCTACAGATCTAACACTTTAAAGCTGCTACAAAAAGTATGTCCTTGGATTTTGAAATCCATAGGAGTAACTTTGGACGTGGAAATCAGTTTTCCTCCCCCAACAACTGTAACTTTCCTTGGTTGCATTGGTTGTTGACTGCAATTGCTCTTGATAGCAAAATCGGTGCTAATAAAAGTGTTTGATGATCTACTGTCAAACAACGCTGTAGCTTTCTTGCCTGCAATTTCTACTACCAGAGAAAAAGTGTTTGCTCCTGGAGTACCATCCACTACATGGACTGAAATATGCATGGCCTGTGTAGGTTTTTCTACAGTGCTACCAGTGCTTTTCTCTTTATCAGGAGTATTAGGAGATGTATGATACGTCTGTTCCTGCCCCAGGAATTCTTCGGTATTATCACTGTCCTCCTCCTCATCCACTTCTTGTAGAATGTGAATTATTTTACCAATTTTGCATTTGTGTTGTCTTGACCAAGGCTCTCTGCAATACCAGCAAGCCCTAGCATCTTTAGGAAAAGGTACTGTATACTTCTCCTGTTGTGGCACTTGTACTTGCAGTGGTGTTGTAGAGTTTCTGTATGCAGATTGGTAGCTCTTGGATTTGTACATAGGAGTGTTCTGAACTTTTCTAGCACCTGCAGCCTTCTCATACACCTTGGCATACCAATATGCTTCTTTGATGCCCGTAGGTTTTTGTCCACAAACTTCATGTTTAATGTCACTTCTTAAACCTCCAATGAAACAGCTCAGTAAAAAGTTTTCTTGGAGACAAGGATGGTCTCTTTTTACTAGAGCTACACATTGTTCAAAGTTGTCTATGTATTGAGCTACAGTGTTAGTTTGTTGGATATTCTTCAATAATTCCACAGCTTCATGAACACTTGCTTCTGAAAATCTGTTAGCTATCATCTGACAAAACTGTTGCCAAGTAACCATTTGCCATGGCACACAAATATTTTTCAGCCAGTTAGAAGCTCTGCCTTGTAAATGACCAGTAGCTAAATTCACCCATTGATCATATGGAGTTCGAGACATGTCAAAGAATTTTTCACATGCTATGAGCCATCCAATAGGATCATCTCCATTAAAAAGGGGAATTTCTAGCCTTGGTCCTTTTAACACTGCTACTGCAAAGTATGATGGACCTCCTAATTGAGTTGTATATTGATTTCTCTGCGTATCATAGAGATTTTCTACTGCTTGATACACGGGAGGAATTCCTTGAGCTGTTGTTGTGGTGTTTATATATTGACCAGTGATGGGATTATATGAGTGAGGTGGGGAGAACAGTTGAGCACTTACAGGGGCAAAGTACCCACTATTCCCTGAAAATCCCAGCGTATGAGCCTGTACTGTTGCACTGACATTTGTTGGAGCTACTCTGAACTGTCCCAGTACTGGTGCTTCTTGCTGTATACCAGCACACACTCTTGTGCTTTCAGTTAAAAGCTATGAAACTGGTAATTTAGATGAGAGTCCAGCTATGTTTGTGACTTGTACTTTGTCTTGCCCTTTGAATTCCTGTTCCAGATTCTTCACCACTGGCTCTGCTTCACTATGCATATTGTTTTGCTTTGCATCTTGTATGTGACCACTTGCACTTGTATGACCATCCTTGGTTGTGGGTTCTGGAGACACCAGCTCTGTTTTCTGACTTGACGTGCTCATTTTCGCCAAGATCAACTGCAAGGTTTGCTGAATTCCCTCATTCATCTCAGACAATTTTGCTTCTACTTTCGGCATAGTGACCATCTCTGACCTTAATTTGGTCACCTCCTGTTTGAGCTCTTGTAACCCTTCTACCTCTGCTTGCAAATCTGCTACTTCCTTCTCAACGCGGTCCACTGTGATCTGGAACTTAGCTCTTGTGTCAGCCATCTACGATTGAGATAGATCTCGCTAGCCTTGCTCCATGAAATCCTTCTCTGGCACACGGATCCCATCAGATCCCATAATTTCACCACTGAGAGAATATCTCTCAGCAACCGGATCGGACTCGGAGATCTGCGCCCGAATGTTCACCGACGCCGTGTCGCCGCCACCCGCCGCCGCCGCCGCGAACTGGGAGGGACAAGAGGGATTTTACGAGAGAACCCAACCTCCTGCTCTCCACAGCCCGATTCGCCGCCGATGACTCATCACCGAGGAATCAACCTGGCGCTCTGATACCTTTGTAAGAACTGGATTGCGGGTAATTAAGAGATCGAAGATATTGCATCTCGATTTCACTAGTAATTCATGAAAACAGGGATACAAGGGGTGGATCGCAAGGGCAGATACCCCGTCTTCCGTATGAACTAGGGTTTGTAGCTACCTACTCTTAGTTATCGAATTACAGACTTGCCCGATCTCGCCTCGGAGCCCTGCATATAAGCACTTGTCCAGCTCATCGCGGTAATAAACAGTGATTAACGGATATAGTACAATGCTTGGTTTAAACTCATTGGGTAAAGCGGTAAGGACTCATCCGAGCCATTGATCTGGTCTAAAACGGTATCTTCTCATGTGAGTCGTTGCTTAACTGAACTTGTCTTGCCTCTTTCTCCTTCTTCAGTAGCTGCGAGGTTCAGGTCCTGACACGTGGGATTCGCTAACGCATGCTAGTTCGGCGAATGGAGCCACCACGCCACCATGGTAAGATGCTCGGTGCCGCCGGTCGGTGCGGGGAAGAACGTGACCGGGGGTTTCCAGCCGCCAGTTCTGTTCGGCTCACGATGGATCTGAGTCGTCAGACCTGATCAGACGACCAGAAACAGTGAGGAGTTCCAGGCGGGCCTGTGGTTGTAACTGGACCGTGTTCGTCTGCGGGCTATAGCCTAGGTTATCATGCAGTACTGGTCTTACATTTTAACGGGACGCTCAAGTTTTTCAGTGCACTTTATGGTATAAGTTAAGCACTGTTTTTTTCTCAAAAAAAGTTAAGCACTGTTATTTTTCAAAAAAAAAATTAAGCACTATTTTCCCTCACTGTTGAAATATTCATAAGGGCCCAAAATGATATTAGTGAAATTATTATCACAATTCCCTTAGCAAAGGAATGTTTAGAGAATTGTTCTAAAGTACACATTGTCATTTGTTTGACAGATGTTATTTGCCAAATATTTTTATTTGGTTATACCTTTTGTAATTGGATGTCCAAATTTTGTTATTTGGAGAATGTTATGATATCATGACGATAAAATTATTGTCATTTTCACTCTGAATCTCGAGTTGAATGTTTAGTTGGTGACAATGACATTTACATTTTAATGTTTATTTCAATGTCATTTTCATTATATGTTAATGATAATTTCGATACTTGTGTTCAATATTATTATCAGTGTCAATTTTAGTGTCAAAGAGTATCATTGTGTCTCATGGCACACATGATTAGATCATGTTGTTGCTTTATGTTAATGTTGGCTATTAATTTCGCCAAATGATTTGCTGGTCATGGTGTGATTTTATGTCTCTAATCAACATGAAACCAACAAGAAGGTTTGATTGAAGATTTTATGAGTAAATGTTGTAATGGCATATTCTATTATTCAGAACAATGATCGTTATTTTTTATCTGCCATTGTTAAATGACGGTATTTTCAGTTCTCTGTCGAACGGTCATACATACTAGAATAACAATTAAGAATGTCTTCAATTCATGCTACTGTATGATTAATTCATGCTTGATGCTTTTATTATGGAGGTGCTAAGAGCATCTCCAGCCATTCGGCCCCCCAGGGCACCGAAAAAGAGCTGCCTGGGGGCGAGCCGGCGCTAGATTGGCCGCTGGGGGCGACCTAGCTCCTAGTTGTTGGCCCACAGGTCATCCCGGGTTCGGCGACGTCTATACAAAATATATGAAAACTCGGCGTTTTTTGCACGAACTCGGCGAAACTGTATTGAAATTTATAAAAAACACAAAACACATGCAAAATGTGCCTTAACAATGCCTAAACTACGCCTAGCCACCACCGCCATCGCCCTCGCCGCCGTCTACATGCCGAGGAGCCTGTAGAAGGGGGTGTAGTCGCCGCCGCCGTCGTCGTCGTCGTTGCGCGGCTGGCTTGGGCCGACGCGGTCCCTGCTGCAGCCCTGATCCCGGGTCACCGAGGTGCGGTGGTGCGCTGGACGGCCCGGCCTCGCCCTCCTCGTCGCTGTCGAGGACGATGAGGCTGCCTTCCTCGCGACCGCGCCGACGGGCCTGAAGCTCCTCATACACCCGGCGCTGGCGGCGTACCTGTTCCCGGACATAGTCCTCCTTTTCCCACTTGAGGACAGACTCGTCGTCGGGGGCCGCCATCTCGACGTGCTCCAGCTTCACCGGGAGCAGCCCCGGCTCTGGGTTCGGCCGGACCAGGCGGTAGGATCCGCGCGGGGAGGATCGAGCGACCTCGTTGATGATGAGGGCACCGTTGCGGGTGCGGTGCCGGAGCGGCATCTCCTTCGGCTCGGGTTTGACGGGGCAGAGCGGGGCCGGCGAGGCGGAGCCCGACGACGAGGACGACCCTGGCTCCATCCGCCGCGGCGTCCAGGAGCTACCACGGCGGCAAGAGAAGGACGGCCGCTCCGGGTACTCGAGGCGCGGCATGTTGCCGGTCTCGATGTGGTTGAGGACGGCCTCGAGGGTGCGGCCCGGAACGCCCCACCACTTGCGTCGCCCGTCTATGTTGTTGCCGCCACGCGGGATGACGCCGTTGGTGGAGGCGATCTGCTCCTCGCGGCGGCGCTCGAAGTACATCGTCCAGAGGGTGTGGCTGTCGGCGGCGTAGCGTGGCTCGTTCCGCTTTTCCTCCGTTAGGGAGGAGCGAATGCAGGCGATCTCGCCGCACCGCGCCGCCCCTTCGGGCACCGGTGGCATCGGGACGCCGCCGGCGCTCATCCTCCACGTCCCCGGCACCCGCATGTACATGGGCGCCGGGTACTCCGCCTCGTACAGCAGCCGCGCCTCCGCCTCTTGGAGGTGGCGGCGGCCAAAGCCGTTCGCCACCACGCCATTGCCTGGGTACCTCTCGGCCATCTTTCTCG
>NC_041392.1:98773268-98793491 GCF_002162155.2 Triticum dicoccoides
GGAGAGGGGGGGGGGGAATGAGAGCTGTGGCATCCACCGACGGGGAGGTTGCCTTTTATAGCCGTAGCCGGGCGGCGTCGGGCTGCATGCCGGGAGACGCGTGGCTGGACGCGCGTCGCGGCACGTTCACTGCGCTGCCCGTGAGGCATCAATGGAGGCTGACCGACACGGCAGCACGACAGCCTTCGCATTGATTCCCGCGGGAACCGAGGCGATGAGGGCGACGAAGCAGCGTGTCGCTGACTCAGCGGGCCCATCCGCTTTCACGCCAAATCGTCTCACCCCAGCGCCCCCGGGCGCCCCCAGCGTGCCGGGTTCTGCCTGGGTCCGCTAACACCAATTTCGGCCCAAGCCGGCAAAAAAGGGCTCCTGGGGGCGCGACTGGGCCGATTTTTGGGCGCTGGAGCGGGAAAAACGCCTGGGGAGGGCCTGTTGGGGGCGCGGCTGGAGATGCTCTAATAGAATAACGACCTCTTCTTCAACTCGTCCCCTATCCCTTGGTGACTAGGACAAACTCTTTCCTCCAGGCTTCACCGACGAGTCGTGGACTTTTCTTCCCTCTGCCTGCTACTCCAGCGACCAAAGATGGGGAGGGGAATCCCAGTGCCTTCGCTCCGGTGGGGAGGGGAAGTATAACCATGATGTTAAGGCAGAAATTGGGAGTCAATGGAGATGCCCTTATTTCTGCAACAAGTACTATAATCTAAACTCTACGTCTACATGCATTGTGATATTAGAGATGATACGCAGCGTGTTGCTGCTGATGGGGAACGTAGCAATAATTCAAAATTTTCCTACGTATCACCAAGATCAATCTATGGAGTCATCTAGCAACGAGGGAGGAGTGGATCTACATACCCTTGTAGATCGCGCGCGGAAGCGTTCAAGAGAACGGGGTTGATGGAGTCGTACTCGTCGTGATCCAAATCACCGATGATCCTAGCGCCGAACGGACGGCACCTCCGCGTTCAACACACGTACGGAGCAGCAACGTCTCCTCCTTCTTGATCCAGCAAGGGGGGAGGAGAGGTTGATGGAGATCCAGCAGCACGACGACGTGGTGGTGGAAGTAGGGGATTCCAACAGGGCTTCGCCAAGCGCTGCGGGAGGAGGGAGATGTGTCATGGGAGGGAGAGGGAGGCGCCGGGGCTTGGGTTAGGCTGCCCTCCCTTCCCCCCACTATATATAGGGCCAATAGAGAGGGGGGGGGCGCAGCCTTGGCCCTTCCTCCAAGGAAGGGTGCGGCCAGGGAGGAGTCCATCCTCCCCAAGGCACCTAGGAGGTGCCTTCCCCCTTTAGGACTCTTCCTTTCCCTTATCTCTTGGCGCATGGGCCTCTTGGGGCTGGTTCCCTTGGCCCATATAGGCCAAGGCGCACCCCCTACAGCCCATGTGGCCCCCGGGGCAGGTGGCCCCACCCGGTGGACCCCCGGGACCCTTCCGGTGGTCCCGGTACAATACCGGTGACCCCGAAACTTGTCCCGATGGCCGAAATAGCACTTCCTATATATAATTCTTTACCTCTGGACCATTCTGGAACTCCTCGTGACATCCGGGATCTCATCTGGGACTCCGAACAACTTTCGGGTTACCGCATACCAATATCTCTATAACCCTAGCGTCACCGAACCTTAAGTGTGTAGACCCTACGGGTTCGGGAGACATGTAGACATGACCGAGACGACTCTCCAGCCAATAACCAACAGCAGGATCTGGATACCCATGTTGGTTCCCACATGTTCCACGATGATCTCATCGGATGAACCACGATGTCAAGGACTTAAACAATCCCGTATACAATTCCCTTTGTCTATCGGTACGATACTTGCCCGAGATTCGATCGTCGGTATCCCGATACCTTGTTCAATCTCGTTACCGGCAAGTCTCTTTACTCATTCCGTAACACATCATCCCGTGATCAACTCCTTGATCACATTGTGCACATTATGATGATGTCCTACTGAGTGGGCCCAGAGATACCTCTCCGTTTACACGGAGTGACAAATCCCAGTCTCGATTCGTGCCAACCCAACAAACACTTTCGGAGATACCAGTAATGTACCTTTATAGCCACCCAGTTACGTTGTGACGTTTGGCACACCCAAAGCACTCCTACGGTATCCGGGAGTTGCACAATCTCATGGTCTAAGGAAATGATACTTGACATTAGAAAAGCTTTAGCATACGAACTACATGATCTTGGGCTAGGCTTAGGATTGGGTCTTTGTCCATCACATCATTCTCCTAATGATGTGATCCCGTTATCAATGACATCCAATGTCCATGGTTAGGAAACCGTAACCATCTATTGATCAACGAGCTAGTCAACTAGAGGCTTACTAGGGACATGGTGTTGTCTATGTATCCACACATGTATCTGAGTTTCCTATCAATACAATTCTAGCATGGATAATAAACGATTATCATGAACAAGGAAATATAATAATAACTAATTTATTATTGCCTCTAGGGCATATTTCCAACAGTCTCCCACTTGCACTAGAGTCAATAATCCAGTTCACATTGATATGTGATTAACACTCAAGGTCACATCCCCATGTGACTAACACCCAAAGAGTTTACTAGAGTCAATAATCTAGTTCACATTACCATGTGATTAACACTCGATGAGTTCTGGGTTTGATCATGTTATGCTTGTGAGAGATGTTATAGTCAACGGGTCTGAATCTTTCAGATCCATGTGTGCTTTACAAATCTCTATGTCATCTCCTAGATGCAGCTACCACGTTCTATTTGGAGCTATTCCAAATAACTGTTCTACTATACGAATCCAGTTTACTACTCAGAATAATCTGGATTAGTGTCAAAGTTTGCATCGGCGTAACCTTTTACGACGAACTCTTTTACCACCTCCATAATCGAGAAAATTCCTTAGTCCAGTATTTACTAAGGATAACTTTGACCACTGTCCTGTGATCCATTCTTGGATCACTCTTGTACCCCTTGACTGACTCATGGCAAGGCACACTTCAGGTGCGGTACACAGCATAGCATACTTTAGAGCCTACGTCCAAAGGATAGGGGACGACCTTCGTCCTTTCTCTCTATTCTGCCGCGGTCAGGTTTTGAGTCTTACTTAATGTTCACACCTTATAACACAGCCAAGAACTCCTTCTTTGCCGATCCATTTTGAACTCCTTCAAAATCTTGTCACGGTATGTATTCATTTGAAAGTACTATTAAGCATTTTGATCTATCCTTATAGATCTTAATGCTTAATACTCAAGTAGCCTAATCCAGGTTTTCCATTGAAAAACATTTTTCAAATAACCCTATATGCTTTCCAGAAATTCTACGTCATTTCTGATCAACAATATGTCAACAACATATATTCATCAGAAATTCTATAGTGCTCCCACTCACTTCTTTGGAAATACAAGTTTCTCATAAACTTTGTATAAACCCAAAATCTTTGATCATCTCATCAAAGCGTACATTCCAACTCTGAGATGCTTACTCCAGTCCTTAGAAGGATTGCTGGAGCTTTGCATACTTATTAGCATCTTTCAGGATTGACAAAACCTTCCGGTTGTATCACATACAACCTTTCCTCAAGAAAATCGTCGAGGAAACAATGTTTTGACATCCTATCTGCAAGATTTCATAAATAATGTAGTAATCACTAATATAATTCCAACAGACTCTTAGCATCGCTACGAGTGAGAAAGTCTCATCATAGTCAACTCCTTGAACTTGTTGGAAAAAATCTTAACGACAAGTCGAGCTTTCTTAATGGTGATACTTACCATCATTGTTCGTCTTCCTTTTAAAATCCATCTGTACTCAATAGCCTTACGACCATCGAGCTGTTCTGCCAAAGTCTACACTTTGTTTTCATACATGGATCCTCTCTCAGATTTTATGGCCTCGAGCCATTTATCGGAATCCGGGCCCACCATCGCTTCTCCATGGCTCGTAGGTTCATTGTTGTCTAGCAACACGACCTCCAAGACAGGATTACGTACCACTCTGAAGTAGTACGCATCCTTGTCATCCCACGAGGTTTGGTAGTGACTTGATCTGAAGTTTCATGATCACTATCATAAGCTTCCACTTCCATTGGTGTAGGTGCCACAGGAACAACTTCCTGTGCCCTGCCACACACTAGTTGAAGAGACGGTTCAACAACCTTATCAAGTCTCCACCATCCTCCCACTCAATTCTTTCGAGAGAAACTTTTCCTCGAGAAAGGACCCGATTCTAGAAACAATCCCTTATTGCTTTCGGATCTGAGACAGGAGGTATACCCAACTGTTTTGGGTGTCCTATGAAGATGCATTTATCCACTTTGGGTTCGAGCTTATCAGCCTGAAATTTTTTCACATAAGCGTCGCAGCCCCAAACTTTTAAGAAATGACAGCTTAGGTTTCTCTAAACCATAGTTCATACGGTGTCATCTCATCGGAATTACGTGGTGCCCTATTTAAAGTGAATGTGGTTGTCTCTAATGCCTAACCCATAAACTATCGTGGTAATTCGATAAGAGACATCATGGTATGCATCATATCCAATAGGGTGCAGTTATGATGTTCGGACACACCATCACACTATGGTGTTCCAGGCTGTATTAGTTGTGAAACAATTTCCACAATGTCTTAATTCTGTGCCAAACTCGTAATTCAGATATTCATCTCTATGATCATATCATAGATATTTTATCCTCTTGTCACGACGATCTTTCAACTTCACCCTGAAAATACTTGAACCTTTCAATAATTCAGACTCGTGATTTATCAAGTAAATGTACTCAACATCTACTCAAATCATCTGTGAAGTAAGAACATAACGATATCCACTACACGCCTCAGCACTCATTGGACGGCACACATCAAAATGTATTTCTTCCAACAAGTTGCTTTCTAGTTCCATTTTACTGAAAACGGGGCTTTCAGTCATCTTGCCCATGTGGTATGATTTGCATGTCTCAAGTGATTCAAAATCAAGTGAGTCCAAACGGTCCATTTGCATGGAGTTTCTTCATGCATATACACCAATAGACATGGCTCGCATGTCTCAAACTTTTCAAAAATGAGTGAGTCCAAAGATCCATCAACATGGAGCTTCTTCATGCGTTTTATACCGATATGACTTAAGTGGCAGTGCCACAAGTAGGTGGTACTATCATTACTATCTTATATCTTTTGGCATGAACATGTGTATCACTACGATCGAGATTCAATAAACCATTCATTTTAGGTGTAAGACCATTGAAGGTATTATTCAAATAAACAGAGTAACCATTATTCTCCTTAAATGAATAACCGTATTGCGATAGACGTAATCCAATCATGTCTATGCTCAACGCAAACACCAAATAACAATTATTTAGGTTTTAATACCAATCTCGATGGTAGAGGGAGCGTACGATATTTGACCAACCTTGGAAATACTTCCAACACATATCGTCATCTCACCTTTTAGCTAGTCTCCGTTTATTCCGTAGCCTTTTGTTTCGAGTTACTAACACTTAGCAACCGAACCGGTATCTAATACCCTGGTGCTACTAGGAGTACTAGTAAAGTACACATTAACACAATGTATATCCAATATACTTCTATCGACCTTGCCAGCCTTCTCATCTACCAAGTATCTAGGGTAATTCTGCTCCAGTGGCTGTTCCCCTTATTACAGAAGCACTTAGTCTCGGGTTTGGGCTCAACCTTGGGTTTCTTCACTAGAGCAGCAGCTGATTTGCCGTTTCATGAAGTTTCCCTTCTTGCCCTTGCCCTTCTTGAAACTAGTGGTTTCACCAACCATCAACAATTGATGCTCCTTCTTGATTTCTACTTTTGTGGTGTCAAACATCGCGAATATCTCAAGGATCATCATATATGTCCCTGATATATTATAGTTCATCACGAAGCTCTAGCAGCTTGGTGGTAATGACTTCGGAGAACTATCACTATTTCATCTGGAAGATCAACTCCCACTTGATTCAAGCGATTGTTGTACTTAGAGAATCTGAGCACAAGCTCAACAATTGAGCTTTTCTCCCTTAGTTTGCAGGCTAAGAAGATCGTCGGAGGTCTTATACCTCTTGACGTGGGCACAAGCCTGAAATCCCAATTTCAGCCCTCGAAACATCTCATATGTTTCGCGACGTTTTAAAACGTCTTCGGTGCCTCAACTCTAAACCGTTTAACTGAACTATCACGTAGTTATCAAAATGTGTATGTCAGATGTTCGCAACATCCACAGACGACGTTCGAGGTTCAGCACACTGAGCGGTGCATTAAGGACATAAACCTTCTATGAAGCAATGAGGACAATCCTCAGTTTACGGACCTAGTCCGCATAATTGCTACTACCAACTTTCAACTAAATTTTCTCTAGGAACATATCTAAACAGTAGAACTAAAGCGGGAGCTACGACATAATTTGCGAAGATCTTTTGACTATGTTCAGGATAATTAAGTTCATCTTATGAACTCCCACTCAGATAGACATCCATCTAGTCATCTAAGTGATTACATGATCCGAGTCAACTAGGCCGTGTCCGATCATCACGTGAGACGGACTAGTCAACATCGGTGAACATCTTCATGTTGATCGTATCTACCATACGACTCATGCTCGACCTTTCGGTCTCTTGTGTTCCAAGGCCATGTCTGTACAAGCTAGGCTCGTCAAGTTAACCTAAGTGTTTCGCATGTGTTCCGAGGTCATGTCTGTACATGCTAGGCTCGTCAACACCCGTTGTATTCGAACGTAAGAATCTATCACACCCGATCATCACGTGGTGCTTCGAAACGACGAACTTTCGCAACGGTGCACAGTTAGGGGGAACACCTTCTTGAAATTTTAGTGAGGGATCATCTTATTTACTACCGTCGTTCTAAGCAAATAAGATGTATAAACATGATAAACATCACATGCAATCAAATAGTGACATGATATGGCCAATATCATATTGCTCCTTTTGATCTTCATCTTCGGGGCTCCATGATCATCATCGTCACCGGCATGACACCATGATCTCCATCATCGTGTCTTCATGAAGTTGCCTCGCCAACTATTACTTCTACTACTACAACTAACGGTTAGCAATAAAGTAAAGTAATTACATGACGTTTATGTTGACACGCAGGTCATAAATAAATTAAGACAACTCCTATGGCTCCTGCCGGTTGTCATACTCATCGACATGCAAGTCGTGATTCCTACTACAAGAACATGATCATCTCATACATCACATATATCATTCATCACATCCTTTGGCCTTATCACATCACATAGCATACCCTGCAAAAACAAGTTAGACGTCCTCTAATTGTTGTTTGCATGTTTTACGTGGCTGCTATGGGTTTCTAGCAAGAACGTTTCTTACCTACGCAAAGACCACAACGTGATATGCCAATTTCTATTTACCCTTCATAAGGACCCTTTTCATCGAATCCGATCCGACTAAAGTGGGAGAGACAGACACCCGCTAGCCACCTTATGCAACTAGTGCATGTCAGTCGGTGGAACCAGTCTCACGTAAGAGTACGTGTAAGGTCGGTCCGGGCCACTTCATCCCACAATGCCGCCGAATCAAGATTGGACTAGTAACGGTAAGCATATTGAACAAAATCAACGCCCACAACTACTTTGTGTTCTACTCATGCATAGAATCTACGCATAGACCTAGCTCATGATGCCACTGATGGGGAACGTAGCAATAATTCAAAATTTTCCTACATGTCACCAAGATCAATCTATGGAGTCATCTAGCAACGAGGGAGGAGTGGATCTACATACCCTTGTAGATCGCACGCGGAAGCGTTCAAGAGAACGGGGTTGATGGAGTCGTACTCGTCGTGATCCAAATCATCGATGATCCTAGCGCCGAACGGACGGCACCTCCGCGTTCAACACACGTACGGAGCAGCGATGTCTCCTCCTTCTTGATCCAGCAAGGGGGGAGGAGAGGTTGCTGGAGATCCAGCAGCACGACGGCGTGGTGGTGGAAGTAGCGGGATTCCAACAGGGCTTCACCAAGCGCTGCGGGAGGAGGGAGATGTGTCATGGGAGGGAAAGGGAGGTGCCGGGGCTTGGGTTAGGCTGCCCTCCCTTCCCCCCACTATATATAGGGCCAAGAGAGAGGGGGGGGGGCGCAGCCTTGGCCCTTCCTCCAAGGAAGGGTGCGGCCAGGGAGGAGTCCATCCTCCCCAAGGCACCTAGGAGGTGCCTTCCCCCTTTAGGACTCTTCCTTTCCCTTATCTCTTGGCGCATGGGCCTCTTGGGGCTGGTGCCCTTGGCCCATATAGGCCAAGGCGCACCCCCTACAGCCCATGTGGCCCCCGGGGCAGCTGGCCCCACCCGGTGGACCCCCGGGACCCTTCCGGTGGTCCCGGTACAATACCGGTGACCCCGAAACTTGTCCCGATGGCCGAAATAGCACTTCCTATATATAATTATTTACCTCCGGACCATTCCGAAACTCCTCGTGACGTCCGGGATCTCATCCGGGACTCCGAACAACTTTTGGGTTACCGCATACTAATATCTCTATAACCCTAGCGTCACCGAACCTTAAGTGTGTAGACCCTATGGGTTCGGGAGACACGTAGACATGACCGAGACGACTCTCCGGCCAATAACCAACAGCGGAATCTGGATACCCATGTTGGTTCCCACATGTTCCACGATGATCTCATCGGATGAACCACGATGTCAAGGACTTAAACAATCCCGTATACAATTCCCTTTGTCTATCGGTACGATACTTGCCCGAGATTCGATCGTCGGTATCCCGATACCTTGTTCAATCTCATTACCGGCAAGTCTCTTTACTTGTTCCGTAACACATCATCCCGTGATCAACTCCTTGATCACATTGTGCACATTATGATGATGTCCTACTGAGTGGGCCCAGAGATACCTCTCCATTTACATGGAGTGACAAATCCCAGTCTCAATTCGTGCCAACCCAACAGACACTTTCGGAGATACCTGTAATGTACCTTTATAGCCACCCAGTTACGTTGTGACGTTTGGCACACCCAAAGCACTCCTACGGTATCCGGGAGTTGCACAATCTCATGGTCTAAGGAAATGATACTTGACATTAGAAAAGCTTTAGCATACGAACTACATGATCTTGGGCTAGGCTTAGGATTGGGTCTTTGTCCATCACATCATTCTCCTAATGATGTGATCCCGTTATCAATGACATCCAATGTCCATGGTTTGGAAACTGTAACCATCTATTGATCAACGAGCTAGTCAATTAGAGGCTTACTAGGGACATGGTGTTGTCTATGTATCCACACATGTATCTGAGTTTCCTATCAATACAATTCTAGCATGGATAATAAACGATTATCATGAACAAGGAAATATAATAATAACTAATTTATTATTGCCTCTAGGGCATATTTCCAACAGCTGCGGGAATATGTTGCATTATTTTATGGAGGATTGGGTGTATGAAATATTAGTATTTAGACTAACAATATGTGACCTGAAACTAAAATACAACTTTATTGCATTTGATTATTCTATAGTTGTAGAATATTTCTTGATACGAGTAGCATGCATAGTGCATGTTGATGTGGGTGTTTTCCCTTACGTGATGGCATGATGACAACATGGTCTCATGGCATAGTTGCATGTTGAAAGAAATGAAGTTAGTATAAATTGAATATGAGTGACATGCATGTTAATATAAGTGTTTCCCAAGCATGTGGCATGATAAGGTGGCATAGTTGCATGTTGAGAGAATTGCATTTAGTGTGGATCAACTAATTAGGTATATATGATATATGATAGGATAGGGCATCTTCAATGCTGAACCCCAAACCGAGCATCGTATTCGTCTGCAGACAGGCGGGGACTAGTCTCTAGATACTGATGCGGACGACGACAATCCAAAACTGCCCGAAAATGACCGGTCACATTTTGAACAAAATTTAATGAAAATAGACACATTTTATGCAAATGTAAACAAATCGAGCGATATTAGTTCAAACTTGGATAATTCTTACATAAAACAAGATGATTTTCATCTAAACTGGAGCACACTCATGGCATTCTGGACATATTTGACTAAACCCTATTCTAACCTAGTATAAATGATCTTGGGTCACTGCCCATGACTTGTTTTCCCCATGTCCGGTAACAAGCTCACTCGACGACCATGAGCCCCAGAAAATGAAGCTTCAACGGGAGGGGAAGAGTAGCCTCCGCCTCCGCTAAGAGGGCAAACGGCGAATCACCCGAGGATGATGAGACCTCCAAGCTTAGCTTCAACAACAGGGGAAGAGAAGTGGCCTCCACCTCCGCGAACCGGGCAAGTCATCGGTTGTGTAGCCTGGCAAGACGATGGCGGTGGCCTTCATGGACACAAGCGCTGGCGAACTCCTGGGTTCTACTCTTCCTCGCTATCGACAACAGTCATGCACGTGCCGACCTCATCGTCATGGCGCCGGGGTGCGGTCGACGTGTAACGGGCGATGTTATCGGCGTCGTCATCAAATTCCTCGGTCGCTGCGTTGATCTCCACAAACATGGCTTCTTTCTTCGACTGTGGGATGCGGTGCCACGAGCGCTTGCGGTTGATGTCATGAGTGGCATGGTATGATAGGAGCAGCGCCTCCTGCTCGTCCATGTCAGCCACGAGGCCCGTCCGGTGAGAACGTCCACCACGATGCATGCGTGCGTCTGCTGGAACGCGTCCTTCGCTTTTCCAACACCATCTCGGTGTAGTCTACCCGCGCCTCGCCCATGGTGATGCTGGTATGGAGTGGCAAGGGAGATGGCACCGGCTCATCATCGGTTGCCTCTTTCATTGGCTTGTCCGCAATACGGGTGATCTACTTCTTCTGTTCATCTGTGGGGGATCTCGAGGCATAGTACGGAAAATTCCTTGTCTACAGATCAGATTCCTTCCCCAGAGTTCTTACTTGTAGGCTTTATAGTCAAGTAGTCTAATAGAATAGTTGCTTCTTCTAAAGTGGATTAGAGTTTAGTGACCAAAGCTACGGAGTGCCCTCACCGCTTTCCCTACTATTCTAGTTGAACTATGGCTTTGGCTGAGCGACCACCTTCGTCCAGTAGTCTTAACTTACTGTCTGCTTCCTGTCTGATCGGTGTTGACTGACTGTTCTTGCTTGTCTTGGGGCGGGTGTGGTACATAACGGAGATAGGGAGTGGAGGAGGTGGGATGCGGTTGTTGCGGAAAAAATGACGTCCTAATCGGTCCCCAGACGGATGCGGGGCTGTGTTGGATGACGAAACACATTCGGACCATGTGGTCCAGATGAATGCCAGCAGTTTGAGGATCCACCTTGGAGATGCTCTAAGTCCCTAAGGGCATCTCCAACAGCGATCCACAAATTTCTCCGCCCGCATCCATCCGCAGACAAGGGCGCCAGTCTGTGGACACTGGTGCCAGAGACCACCATCCAACGCTTTCTGTATACATTTCAATTACTATTCAAATTAATCGGACGAAATTCATGCACACATGACCGGATTTTATATAAATATGACGGATTCCACTAGAATTCGTACACATTCAATTAAGCTCGTTTGGGTGTGGAGGTGTAATTAATATATCTAATACAAATGATTGCTGGCGCCCGTACCACGTCTAAGCCATGAGCCCCGAGAATTTAAGCTTCGCTTTCTCTAGTACCACATCGGCGTTCTCCAGCTACGCCTTCGTAACCTCTGCCTCTAAAGCCCCGGGAAGTGAAGCTGTGTGCCTCCATGTCGCTGCCAAGTGGCTGATCGACCGACGATGTTCATCCCACCAAGCTTGGCTTCAACGGGAGGGGAGGAGCGATGGCTTTCTTGGGACCCGAGCGACGACGACCTACTGTGCATTACTCTTCCTTGCTAGTGATGGCGCCAGTGGACGTCCGGCTTCGTGGTCATGGTGGATGGCGCGGCCTCGGCGGAGCCGGCGATGTCCTTCCCCTCGTCGTCGGTCTTGCTCCACACTTTGTTCGCCGCCTCGTAGAACTCCTTATAGGCAGCCTCCAGTTCCGCCTGGCGCTGGCGGTGCCGCTAGCTGGCGAGGCGGATCTCGCAGGTGGAGCGATACGATTCGAGCAACACTGCCTGCTCGAGCACGTTTGCACCCGACGAGATCTCCCTGCCTGCGTTGAGCTGCTCCTCCGTCTGTTGGTGCTCCTGGAGGAGGCCGAGATTGTAGGCGGCGTCGACCTGCGCCTCCTAGAACAGCTCCTCTTGCTCCTCCCGTACCATGTCCACGTAATGGGCACGGGCCTCGCCGATGGTCATGGTACAATGCACCGGCGAGGAGGGTGGCATCAGCTAGTCTTCAGCTGCGTCGTCCATTGGGATGTCGTCGGCCTCCAGCTGCCTGCCGGCCTGCCAGCCAGAAGCAATGGCGGTAATCTCCTTCTTCTGCTCTAGCTAAAGGTCGTCCCAGAGATCTTTGGCGCACAAGGAGGCCATGGTGGGAGTGCTGCGGAAGAGGAGAAAGGGCCCGGAGGAGGATGAATGTGGCTATGGCTGGGGCTGCAGTTTATATAGCGGGCGTGAGGCAATGGTGGGCGAAAGAGGGACGAACGGGTGTCTTCAATGTCGACGCCAGGGAGAGGTTGCGTCCGCTCTGGCTGGGCATGAATGCGGCGCTAACGCTTTGGAGCGGCGACGACCGTTTCGAGCGGGAACGTGCGCGGGCGAGGGTGCAGGGTCTTGGATGAGCCAGGGTTGTTAGAAACGGGCGTGGGTGCTGTCTGGACGTCCGCAAAGCCCCTCCCCCGCGCTTGATAGCAATATGGGGGAAGTTCCCATCAGGCAACAACGGTTCTGCCTGACCCTACAAAAGCATGCATATGTTGTCAGTGAAGATTTTGTGTGAAGCCTTGAAGACGATGTACCCGGGGCTAGGGTGAGCTGAGGGGGGACAGCGTTTGATGGCACAACACGTCTGGACCGTACGATTCGAACGATTGCGGTGGTTTGAGGGTCGCTATTCTGTCCTAGCAACATACTATTATCCGAGCTCCACGTGTAGCCAAGTATCACATATATATACAACAGTTTCTGCATTTTAGTTTTACATCCAAAATTTTCAATAAATAAATAAATATTTTGTTTAACTCCGTACTTAACCGTGGCTACGTACCGCGTGCTCTATCCGAAATCACCGCAAATTCTCTCTCTCTCTCTCTCTCTGACAAAACAAAAACAAATAAATCACAACAAGTCAAGCACGACTCAAATCCGGTTTCAATGGAAGGAAATCCGAAACCAGGTAGTATAGTATCTGAGGTCGGTACACACAACCAATAAATAAGCACAACTTAGATCGATCCTTGCATTGCATATCGAGGTCGCAATCCCCAACGACGATGCAGCGTGTGCGATCTCAGCGGCAGCCATGGATCCACAACGAGACTTCCCCGCCGACGTGCTGGCGAACATCCTGATGCGCCTCCCGCCCAACACCCGCCGCCGTCTCCGCCTCGTCTGCCGGCACTGGCGCTACGTCGTTGGCACGCGCACGGCCACCAGCCTGCGGAGCCGCGCCAAGACACTCGTCGCCGCCACGGGCTCCGCCTGCGTCATCGACAACCTATGGGCTCCATGGAAGCCCAGAGAGCTGTGGCCGGAATTCATGGCAGACCACTACAAGCCCATGAGCGTGGTCGGCACCTGCAACGGCCTCGTCTGCCTCTGCGACGACCGGGAGCTCGGCGGCGCCATCACCGTGGCCAACCCCGTCACCGGGGAGGCGCTGAGGCTCCCGCCGCTGCCACCGCCGCGTTTTGATGATCAAAGCACCTGCTACGATAGGAGCTGGCACGCGGCCTACAGCTTCGCCTACCTCCCGACCTCGGGGCTGTACAAGGTTGTCCACGTCCCCTGCCACCTCGACCGGTCCGTTTACGACAAGGTGCACGTGATTACGCTGGGGGAGAAATCGTGGAGGGGTGTGCCGGCCAGCTCCAGCGCGAAATGTAGCCTCGGCGACAACGTCATCAACGTCGACGGCGTCACGTACTGGACCACCCCGGAGGCCGACAAGGTCATGTCATTCGACCTCGAGCACGGACGCTTCACGTCCATTAGGTCACTACCCTCCGTAGTGTTGTCCAGCTCCAAAAACGGCGGCAGCTGGCACCTAGGAGATGTGCACGGGAGGCTGGCCATCGTCTTTACCCAGCTCTCGCCGGCTATGGAGAGGACGGAGGTATGGGTAATGCAGGGTCGTACGGTGGGGCAGATCAGGTGGAGCTGCTCGTACATCATTCAGACGAGAACGCCGCCGCACCGGCCGCGGGAGCCGTCCTCGAGAACCAAGATGCGGCGTCTCACGTGGCCGCTCCTCGTCCAGGACGAGCAGATCCTCACATGGGAGTGGTCGTTGTATGAACGAGATCATGTATTGTACAGGCACAAACCGATTGACGACCATACAAGGAACGCCAAGCATGGCGTAGTGGATATCAGCGAGAGGAATCGGGGGATGGTGGTTGCCGACATTAACATGCTGCCGCACCGCAACGACCGCCGGACGTTCGCTTACGTGGAGACCAAGGAACCGTTGAGTGGCTACGGGCCTCTTGCGTCACCATTTCCATTTTACATGCAATCATCGTCGTCGTCATTATCCTGCTCTCATCTTCCAACAAAGCGCGGACACTACCAGCGTAGCTACTGAAGAGCTCACCACCTCGGCCTTGTTATCCGGTTCACAGGAATAGAAAACATATTTGCCAGATGTATGTTTTTTTTAAATAGTTTGGATTGTTTATCGCATGTGTCATGTGTTCACACATGTGTTACATGGTTGTTAACCATATGTCAGTTTTTTATGTCATATGTTCGACTTTTCAATTGATTGTTTAGTTATAAATCTCAATCGGTGTCAACTGACACTAGTAGAAAAAGGGCCTGTTGTCCCGGTTCGTAAGGGCCTTTTGTCCTGCTTCCTGAACCGGGACTAAAGGGTCGGTACTAATGCCCTGTCCCTTTAGTCCCGGTTCAATCCAGAACCGGGACAGATGGACCTCCACGTGGCCTGTGCGCGGAGCCCAGGCAGGAGGGTCTTTGGTCCCGGTTGGTGGCACCAACCAGAACCAATAGGCATCCACGCGTCAGCATTTCTGTGGCTGGAGTTTTTGTTTTTTTTGAAAGGGGGGGGGGGGTTGGGGGTTAATTTAGGTGCTTCATATATTGTGTTAGCTAAGCTATAATTAATAAAGAGAAGTGTCCTCTCTTATGTCCGTGCTTGGTCGACGCTACGTACTATACATACGTATAAAGAGGACTAGACACGCTAGCTAGCTAGTAAGCAAACGAAGGAAACAGAAGATCGTCATGAACATATATGCATACAGAGAGAAGTGATATCGACCACCTCTCCTTCTCCGAGAGATTGGTCGAACAACAAGTTCTCGTATATCTATCCGACACTACCGGCTACATATATACAATAATTATCTCTTACAAATATAATCTCCTAACATACGGACTCATGGTCCACATAGTATTCTCCGTCTTCAGCGATCACGTGGTCAAGAAAGAATGCCGCCAATTCCTCTTCAATTGCTCGCATGCGAGCTGGTGCTAGGAGTTCATCCCGCTTCTGAAACATCTAATTTGAAGAAGGGGGTCAATACATATATATATGAATGAATGAAACTCAACACAAATGATGGTAATAAAATAAAATTGTGAATGTTGTTATTTACGCACTTCATATCGTTCGTCAGAGTAGCCCCGCTCATAGGTCGTGTGGCGGATGGACTCGCCAACGTAGTATTCACAGAAATCATTCCTTTGTTCCTGCCACAACCACTTTACAAGAAATAGAGGTCAATCAAACTGATAAGCAAGAATGCCAAATGGTATTGATGAAACTAGCGCTTGAATCAATAGGAGATGCGCGGAACATGCTACTATAGTACTTACTTTCGGGTGTCTAAATTGCAGCTTCTTCGGGAGTCCCGGAGCTTTTTTGGTGAATTTTTTCCAAACCCTGCCAGAGAAAGAAAACAATTACTTGATATATCAGGAAATGAACAAAGTTGCTGATATGGTGGATAATGATCAATTTAACTTACTTCTCGAGCATTTGAGTCATGTCCGCATAGTCCTGGGGATCTTTTCATCTTGAGTCTAAGACGGTTACTAGTCCCTGCTCAAGCTTATTCTCTAGGAGAATATAGTGGAAACTGCACACGCATGCATAACTCATCAATTACATTACTATAACCTTGACTAATATATAAGGGAAACCGAATACGCACAAGACAATAACACTCACTTGAAGTTGTAAGGAAAGAGTATTATATCTTTGTTTTCATTTATTACCAACGATCGTAGCAAGTTGGCCTCGGTATCTGCGGCATGAAATTTGACCTGAGTTGCATCTATGATATTTGTGTTAATGAACCCAATATCACCGATTTGTCGTTTCTTCAATTCGACGATCTTCAATCTGCATAATATAGTGAGGATAATTATAAATACATGCAATGAAAGAGCTGAGCTATATAAAGAGACTTAATGACAGAAGTAGTACTACTTACAGACAGTAGCAGGTGACCGTTGCTTTATCGAGGGCCAATTGATTGAAAAACTGAAAGAACTCCTCAAATGGAACATGCAACCGATCAATTCCAATGAGGTCATGCTCCTTTTTAACTCTCACATACAAAGTACTCCTCCCCCCAGACTCTCTGCAGATTTTCAAGTACCAATCATGCAATCTTCGCATCATCATTGATAGAGATCTTTCATCTTTGACAAGAGGCTTCCCGTACTCGTATATTTGTATCTGCACCTCCATGAAATCATAATGTACATCGTCGGGCAGGTAATCTCCAAGATTGCTATAACCGGGCACCATCCTCGGACCATTAGCGACGATGTCGCTAGGCACCTTGAGCGGGGGGCATGATTGCTTCGCTTGTTCGCCGAGCTGTGCAATTTGTTTCCGAGCTCGTCGTTCTTTCAGCCTTTGATCACTGACAGTACTTCCCGACCGCTCCGTTTTGGCAAATTCCTTTCCAATAATGCGCTCATAGTTTCCTTTCGGCGAAGACTTGGGTGGTTTTGTCAAGGCAGACAGAGTGCGCTTCGCTTTCACCGGATCTACCTTCTCCGGAGGTGGATGTTTATTTGCTTTCACCCCTTCAAAGAAGTTCCTCACTTCTTCTCGTGCGATCTCGGCGTTCTCCTCCGGGGCCCTCTCGTATGGTAACTTCTCTGGAGTCTTCAAAGAAGGACCGAATCTGTATGTCCTCCCGCCTCTGGCTGTACTGCTAGACGCCGGCAGAGCAGACGGAGCGGTTGTCTTCTTTACTTGCTTACGAGGCAGAGGAGAAGGACTACGACGCGCCGGAGCAGCCGGAGCGGCGGCAGGTCTCTTCCGCCCTTGCTGACGAGGCGGAGAAGGAGGAGGCTGGCTGCTCGGGCGCACCGACGCAGGCGGAGAAGGAGGCGGAGTGCCGCCACGCGCCGGAGAAGGAGCCGGCCGAGTGCCCTGATCGTCACTCGCCGGAGGAGGAGGAGGTGGAGGAGGCGGAGTGTCCTGACTCGCCGGAGGAGGAGGAGGAGGAGGAGGCGTCCAGTTCGGAAGTTTGATGAGCTCCTTCCGCCATAGGCATGGAATCTTCAGAGCAGAACCCAGCCGAGTCTCCCCTTCACCGGTAGGGTGGTCAAGCTAGAGGTCCTCAAATCCCTCTGTTATTTCATCCACCATCACCCTAGCATATCCTTCTGGAATCGGCCGGCAGTGAAAAGTTGCGCCGGGTTCAGTAGGAAAAACAGAGCCAACAGCTGCCTTGACCTTCATATTAATCCATTGCGTCATACTGGTGGCAATTTTGAGACTCCGTGATAGCATCCACGGGATAGCTGGCAGGAGCCGTCAAGACATGCTCCGGCTGAAGCAGCTCGGTGGAAGCCACGCTGCTTCTTCGCTGAGATGGCGGCGTAGCTTCGGGGGAAGCTTCGGCAGTTCGTTTGCTGCGATTTGCTTCTCGTTCCTCTATCGCTTGTACCCTAGCGTGCAGCGCCTGCAGTTGGGTCTGCTCCACTTTCTTCCTCCTCTCGCGGCATTTGTAACCGCCTGCGTCCGGAAACCCGGCCTTCCACGGAATGGAGCCTGGCATGCCTCGTGTCCGTCCAGGGTGCTCAGGATTCCCGATGGCCATTGTGAGCTCGTCGTTCTGTTTGTCTGGAACGAACGTCCCTTGCTGAACTGCTTCGATATAGTGCTTAAGCCTCTTGACTGGTATTTCCATTTGCTCGTCCGTCCAAATGCACTTTCCTGATACAGGGTCCAAGGTTCCGCCAGCCCCGAAGAACCAACTCCGGCAACGGTCTGGCCAGTTAATTGTCTCTGGTTCGACCCCTTTATCAACCAGATCATTCTCAATCTTGGCCCACATAGGCCGGGCTGCGAGGTAGCCACCTGACCCCGTGCGATGGTGATGCTTCTTCTTCACAACATTTTGCTTGTTTGTCGCCGACATCTTCTTACTCTTTTCCGATGTCTTGTGGGCCACAAATGCGGGCCAGTGATCCCTGATCTTCTCATATCTGCCCTTGAATTCTAGTGTCTGTTTATTTTCGGCAAACTTATTGAGCTCTTTCTTCCACCTCCTGAATAGTTCTGCCATCCTCTTAAGAGCAAAAGACTTGATTAATTGCTCTTTAACTGGCTTCTCCGGATCATCCTCTGGCGGTAGGGTGAAATTTGACTTCAGCTCAGTCCAAAGATCATTTTTCTGCATATCATTGACATAAGACACCTCAGGGTCTTCTGTAGCCGGCTTTAACCATTACTGGATACTGATCGGGATCTTGTCCCTAACCAAAACCCTGCACTGAGCAACAAATGCGCTCTTTGTTCGGAGGGGTTCAATCGGTTGGCCGTCGGGCGCGATTGCTGTGATCTCAAACTTTTCATTCGAGCTCAACCTTCTCTTCGGGCCTCGTCTCTTTCCGAAGTTGTGCTCGATCCGGAGGGCTAGAAAAAAGAACAAAGACTTAATTAATATGTGTACATACTAAAACAATGAATGCATCAATTAGCTAGTCAGCAGAAGCTTAACTAATATATATACCTGGCCAGACTCGGTTCGGTCACCGGAGACGTCATCACGGTCTCCTTCTTGCACCGGCATTGTGTCACCGGAGCCGTCCTCACGGTCTCCTTGTTGCACCGGCATTAGGTCACCGGAGCCATCATAATCATAGCCACCTGCTTCCAGACCATCGGTGTCATTGAGAAACAACAAGCAGACGACATCACTTCCTCGTGCGATTATGTCCCCCAACAACTCTTCTTGTACTTCATCTCGGGCGGTGTCCATAGTTTCTTCAAATATTTACAACATGGCAATTATTATTCAAACATGACAGATGGATATATTAGTGGCAAACGTAGAACTAATATTAATTAGTGGCCTCGATGCTGCTTCTCTAGGGTTTGGGGTGGCCTCGACGCTGCTTTTCTAGGGTTTGGGGTGGCCTCGACAACGCTTCAAGGATAAAAAAAAGAAGAGGAAGAAGAAGAAAAAAGAGGAGAATACTCCTCTATTCTTTCTTCTCCTCTTTTTTCTTCTTCTTCCTCTTTTTTTTATTGGGAGCGAGGGTCGTCGAGGGTCACCGAGCGGTAGAGGAAACCCTAAATAGCAAGTATCGTGGGTGTGAGATACATGTGACCGTCAGTGTCGGACACTACATCCACGTCCCACAAGTGACGCGGGTCGACGCCCGCGTCACTTGTGGGACGTGGATATACTGTCCGACACCGACGGCCACATGTATCTCACACCGACAATACTTGCTATTTAGAGTTTCCTCTACCGCTCGGCGACCCTGGACGACCCTCGTTCCCGATAAAAAAAGAGGAAGAAGAAGAAAAAAAAGAGGAGAAGAAAGAATAGAGGAGAATAACTCCTCTATTCTTTCTTCTCCTCTTTTTTTCTTCTTCCTCTTCTTTTTTTATCCTCTTCTTCCTCTCATGTTCGACCCCCCCTCGTGTTGAAGTTATCGGGAGGGGGTATATCGACCCCCCCACGTGTTAAAGTTATTGGTACGGGGTATATCGACCCCACCCCACGTGTTGAAGTTATCAGGAGCTTATATCGACACGACATACGTACATGCGGGAAAATAATATTATCGGGGAGGGGGTATATATATCGACCCCCCCTCGTGTTGAAGTTATCGGGAGTTTATATCGACATGACATACGTACATGGGAAAATAATATTATCGGGGA
>NC_041392.1:98793702-98824489 GCF_002162155.2 Triticum dicoccoides
ACACGGGGCGGCGATGGCGTAGGGGCGCGACGCGGGGCGGCGACGGCGTTGGGGCGGCGCGGGGAGGTGACCGTGACGGCGCGGGGTGGCGACGGCGTCTGGGCGGCGCGGGACGGCGTCGGAGGCAGGGTGACAACGGCGATGGCGAGGCGCAGAGGGGCAGCCTGGCGGTGTCGGGCGGGGAAGACGAACTGAATGGAAATTTTCACAAGTGCTAATTATATAGACGAAGCATTGGTCTCGGTTCGTGGCACCAACCGGGACCAATGCCACCTTTAGTCCCGGTTGGTGCCACCAACCGAGTCCAAAGGCCTCTTTTCAGCAGCCCAAAGGGCGGGAAGCGGCGGCCTTTGGTCCTGGTTGGTGGCACCAACTGGGACTAAAGGGGGGCATTGGTCACGGTTTGTGCCACGAACCGCGACCAGTGCCCTCTTTAGTCCCGGTTGGTGCCATCAACCGGGACCAAAGGCCTGCGCCTGCCAAAGCCGCGGTGCGGTGGGATGTTTAGTCCCACCTTGCTAGCTGAGGAGCGGCCGCACCTGTTTATAAGCGCTGCCCCGCCCTCTCCATCGAACTCCTCAGAACTGCAGGCCTTTGGGCCTAATCTCACAACGCTATGCCTGTGGGCCTGCAGGGCCTTCTGCGGGCCTGAATCCTGGCCCATGGATGGGCTTCTAGTCGTATTCAGGCCGTGGTGGCCGAGTAGGTGGCATTTTTTTACTATTTGTTTTTCATTTCTACTTAGAACTAAATACTTATAGTTTTTAGTGATTTTTTTCTTTTAGGTCACAAAAATTATAAACTTTCTGTTAGTGCCATTAGTTTTAATATTTGAATAGTTTCAATTTGAATTTTCTAAAATTTGTGTGAATCACTAGTTTATGAATAACTTTACTATAAAAATTGATTTTCGGGTCATTCTTTTTCCTGCTATTTAATATTACTGTGTTTTATCATTATACTCAATTTGGTAATTTTAGTTAGTCATAACAAATATTATAGGCATTTTTTTCTTTTTTGCTATTTATTTTTTCATTTCTACTTAGAACAAAATACTTATAGTTTTTTAGTGATTTCTTTTTTCTTTTAGGTCACAAAACTTATAAACTTTCTGCATTATTTATTTTCTTTTGTTTTTTGCTTTATTTTTTTAATTCTTTTTGCTTTTAGTTTTAGAAAAATTATAAACTTTCTGTTAGTGCCATTAGTTTTCAAATTTGAAAACACTTTTTAGTTTTTTTGTTTTCTTTGTTGCTTTATTTATTTTATTTTGTTTCTACTTACAACAAAATACTTATTGTTGCTATTTTTATTTTTATTTCAGTTCTTTTGTTTTGTTTTCCGTATTATTTATTTCCTTTTTCTTTTTGCTTTATTTTTTAATTCTTTTTGCTTTTAGGTCAGCAAAATCATAAACTTTCTGTTAGTGACATTAGTTTTAGAAAAATTATAAACTTTCTGTTAGTGCCATTAGTTTTCAAATTTGAATAGTTAAAATATGAATTCTTTGAAATTTGTGTGAATCACAAGTTTGTGATTAACTTTACTAAAAAATGAACATAGATGCACCTGTAGAGAAAATTCGACCTAAATTCATAGTTTTCAAATGAACTCTGAAAAAGTTGGCATAACATACTCATGTGTTACAAAGTTGGCATGGTATCATCATAATAGTTGCGGGAGAAAGTCTTCACTTTTTCTTTGCTTGTGTCATTTGCTTATTGCGCCGTAACCATGGATAATCTTCGTCGTTTATCAGGATGCTTGGGTCAGCCTTGACATTGAAAGGAGAAATTTCATGAATCTTTTCACAATCTTCAGACATGTCTGTCTTGCCCTCCACTCCCAGGATATCCCTTTTTCCTGAAAGAACTATGTGGCGCTTTGGCTCATCGTATGATGTATTCGCTTCCTTATCTTTTCTTTTTCTCGGTTTGGTAGACATGTCCTTCACATAGATAACTCGTGCCACATCATTGGCTAGACGAACGATTCGTTAGTGTACCCAAGATTTTTCAGATCCACTGTTGTCATTCCGTACTGTGGGTCTACCTGTACCCCGCCGCCTGACAGATTGACCCATTTGCACTTAAACAAAGGGACCTTAAAATCATGTCCATAGTCAAGTTCCCATATGTCCACTATGTAACCATAATATGTGTCCTTTCCGCTCTCGGTTGCTGCATCAAAGCGGACACCGTTGTTTTGGTTGGTGCTCTTTTGATCTTGGGCGATTGTGTAAAATGTATTTCCATTTATCTCGTATCCTTTATAAGTCAATACAGTCAAAGATGGTCCCCTGAACAATAAATACAGCTCATCACACACAGTGTTGTCACCTCTGAGACGTGTTTCCAACCAACTGCGAAAGTCCTGATGTGTTCACATGTAATCCAGTCGTCGCACTGCTCCAGGTGTTTGGAGCGCAGACTGTTCTTGTGTTCATCGACATACGGGGTCACCAAGGTAGAGTTCTGTAGAACTGTGTAGTGTGCTTGAGACCAAGAATATCCGTCCCTACATATTATTGAGTCACTTCCAAGAGTGCCTTTTCCAGTCAGTCTCCCCTCATACCGCAATTTAGGGAGACCTATCTTCTTAAGGCCAGGAATGAAGTCGACACAAAACCTGATAACATCCTTTGTTTGATGGCCCATGGAGATGCTTCCTTCTGGCCTAGCGCGGTTACAGACATATTTCTTTAGGACTCCCATGAACCTCTCAAAGGGGAACATATTGTGTAGAAATACGGGCCCCAGGATGACAATCTCGTCGACTAGATGAACTAGGACGTGCGTCATGATATTGAAGAAGGATGGTGGGAACACCAGCTCGAAACTGACAAGACATTGCGCCACATCACTCCTTAGCCTTGGTACGATTTCTGGATCGATCACCTTCTGAGAGATTGCATTGAGGAATGCACATAGCTTCACAATGGCTAATCGGACGTTTTTCGGTAGAAGCCCCCTCAATGCAACCGGAAGTAATTGCGTCATAATCACGTGGCAGTCATGAGACTTTAGGTTCTGAAACTTTTTCTCTGGCATATTTATTATTCCCTTTATATTCGACGAGAAGCCAGTCGTGACCTTCATACTGAGCAGGCATTCAAAGAAGATTTCTTTCTCTTCTTTCGTAAGAGCATAGCTGGCAGGATCTTTATACTGCTTCGGAGGCATGCCGTCTTTTTCGTGCAAACGTTGCAGGTCCTCCCGTGCCTCAGGTGTATCTTTTGTCTTCCCATACAAGCCCAAGAAGCCTAGCAGGTTCACGCAAAGGTTCTTCGTCACGTGCATCACGTCGATTGAAGAGCAGACCTCTAGGTCTTTCCAGTAGGGTAGGTCCCAAAATATAGATTTCTTCTTCCACATGGGTGCGTGTCCCTCAGCGTCATTCGGAATAGCTAGTCCGCCGGGACCCTTTCCAAAGATTACGTGTAAATCTTTGACCATAGCAAGTACGTGATCACCGGTACGCATGGCGGGCTTCTTCCGGTGATCTGCCTCGCCTTTGAAATGCTTGGCTTTCTTTCAACATTGATGGTTGGTCGCAAGAAATCGACGATGGCCCAGGTACACATTCTTCCTGCATTTGTCCAAGTATATACTTTCAGTGTCATCTAAACAGTGCCTGCATGCGTGGTATCCTTTGTTTGTCTGTCCTGAAAGGTTACTGAGAGTGGGCCAATCGTTGATGGTCACGAATAGCAACGCCTTTAGGTTAAATTCCTCCTGTCTGTGCTCATCCCACATACGTACACTATTTCCATTCCACAGCTGTAAAAGTTCTTCAACTAATGGCCTTAGGTACACATCAATGTCATTGCCGGGTTGCTTAGGGCCTTGGATGAGAATTGGCATCATAATGAACTTCCGCTTCATGCACATCCAAGGAGGAAGGTTATATATACATAGAGTCATGGGCCAGGTGCTGTGATTGCTGCTCTGCTCCCCGAAAGGATTAATGCCATCCGCGCTTAAAGCAAACCATACATTCCTTGGGTCCTTTGCAAACTCATCCCAGTACTTTCTCTCAATTTTTCTCCACTGCGACCCGTCAACGGGTGCTCTCAACTTCCCGTCTTTCTACCGGTCCTCACTGTGCCATCGCATCAACTTGGCATGCTCTTCGTTTCTGAACAGATGTTTCAACCGTGGTATTATAGGAGCATACCACATCACCTTCGCAGAAACCCTCTTCCTGGGGGGCTCGCCGTCAACATCACCAGGGTCATCTCGTCTGATCTTATACCGCAATGCACCGCATACCGGGCATGCGTTCAGATCCTTGTATGCACCGCGATAGAGGATGCAGCCATTAGGGCATGCATGTATCTTATCCACCTCCAATCCTAGAGGGCATACGACTTTCTTTGCTGCGTATGTACTGTCGGGTAATTCGTTATCCTTTGGAAGCTTCTTCTTCAATATTTTTAGTAGCTTCTCAAATCCTTTGTCAGCCACAGGATTCTCTGCCTTCCACTGCAGCAATTCCAGTACGGTACCGAGCTTTGTGTTGCCATCTTCGCAGTTGACATACAACCCTTTTTTGTGATCCTCTAACATGCGATCGAACTTCGGCTTCTCCTTTTGACTTTCGCATCGCGTCCTTGCATCAACAATGACCCGACGGAGATCACCATCATCGGGCACATCGTCTGCTTCCTCTTGATCTTCAGCAGCTTCACCCGTTGCATCATCATTGGGCACATCATCTGGTTCCTCTTGATCTTCACCAGCTCCCCCCGTTGCAGCATCACCGTATTCAGGGGGCACATAGTTGTCATCGTACTCTTCTTCTTCACCGTATTTCATCATAACCCCTATTTCTCCATGCCTTGTCCAAACATTATAGTGTGGCATGAAACCCTTGTAAAGCAGGTGGGAGTGAAGGATTTTCCGGTTAGAGTAAGACCTCGTATTCCCACATTCAGTGCATGGACAACACATAAAACCATTCTGCTTGTTTGCCTCAGCCGCATCGAGAAACTCATGCACGCCCTTAATGTACTCGGAGGTGTGTCTGTCACCGTACATCCATTGCCGGTTCACCTGCGTGCATTATATATAATTAAGTGTCCAAATTAATAGAAGTTCATCATCACATTAAAACCAAAGTGTGACACCCCAAAATTTTGACCTTGTTTTAATAAATTAAAATTTTGCCAGGAGATTAAAACTTTTATTTTCTGGGCTCCCTTTTTATTTTTGAACCATTTTTCTCCCTTGTTATTATGGAGTTTTTTCCCCAAAGTGAAAACTTGGCAAAATATGTTATTGGACTTGTTTAACCTCTAAAGAAAAACTCTTCTTTTATTAGTAGAACTAATTACATAATTAATTTTCCTGATCTTTATTTTCTTAAAAATTGGTTTTCAAGGTTACATGGCCATATTTGAACTACAACCATTTGATAAATTCACTTAAAGTTCCAACCAAAATTTGGAGATGTCATGTGATATTTTTAAATCACTTTTATGCAAAAATATCTTTTATTCATGTAATATTTTGAGCTCTGCATCAATTTGTCTTCTCTGGTCCAGAGTGCAATTTTTCACTACAACTCATTTAAATATTTCTTTCTAGCCTCCACCAAAATTATGGGATGTTGGTAGTAGCTTATGATTCAACTTTATGCAAAAAACCCAATGATGTTATTTGAAGTTTTTGAGTGAATCAACCTCATTTTCATTCTGTTCCAACAAGTCCAACCCATTTTTGGATTTTATTTCATTTATTCTATTCCCCAAAACATTTCTGTCAATTATTTTAAGCCTAGGTGATTTGCAAAGCAAGTACCTAATTTCCTTTGAGTTTTGATCTCAAACCAACTCCGCTGGATAGTCCTTAGCACCCACAACCTAGGACCATCAAGATCCACTCTTCTTCTTTTTAAAATTTTCAAGTTTCAACCTCTGCAAGTTTGGACCAGATTTGTCAAATTTGGTGAAATTCATATCTTCTCTTCTCCAAAAATTCTACCAAAATTCAGGCATCCTCCAGGTGCAATGAGAGGCCACCCCACCAAAATTCAGATCAAGGAAAGTTCTCCACATGCCAAAATCATTCTGTCGAACACCTGGCCGGCACTGTTTCCCTGCATTTTCAGAAAAGTTCAGAGTTTCAGAGTTCGGTGTCGTTTTTCCTTCGTCAGAGTTCAGTCACGCGTCGACAGTGCGCCTGGCGCGTTGCGCACAGTCCCTCCTCCCTGTCCGGAGCACCGCACGCACGCTTGGCCGGTTCCTGGCGTCGGTGGCACGCTGGCCCGCCCTCGCCGGCGTCTTCTGCGGCGTCGGGACCTCCGGTGGCGGCCGACAGAAGGCACCCTACGGCACAACGCCGTTCTGCACCGCCCAAGCCACCTGGGAGCTCCGCGTGGCCGTCTCCCTTGCCAGCGCACGCATGCAGCACCGTCGCCGTGGCCTGGCACGCGCAGGGCGCGCTCCCTGCCGCCGACGTGCCGCACGGCCGTTCTGTTGGGACAGGCCGTAACCTCCTCCCCCTTGCTGAGTTACGCACCGGGATGGGCTCGTTACTTCATCTAGTCGATGCCCAAGCCCCTAATCCAACTGCCCAACCACAGCGCCGCCGTAATCACTCGTCGGACTTATCCCGTTCATGGCAACCGCCTCAGGCCGGCTATATATAGCGCCCCCAAGCTCACTCTCGCCCCCGCACACCTCCACCACCACACTGGACCCCGCCCAGAAACTGGAAGAGCCTCAAGGGGCCCTTCTTCCTCGACTCCGGTCGCCTCGTTCCGCCTCGGCCTCCGTCTTGATTCACTCCGGTGAGACCATCCCCAGCGCCCAAACTTCGTCAGTAACCTCCTCAAGCAACCAGAGAGCTAACCCCCACGTCGATTCGATCCTTGCAGCCCTCCTCGGCGAGCTCCATCAACGCCCGAACCACCGTCCGCCGGAGCAAGGGCCGCCGTCGACGTGGTGCTCGCCGGCGACCACCACCACCACCCACCGACGCGGAAGGACACGGTGAACACGTTGGTAACCTCCGATCCCCCTGCCTCGCCGTGGATCGCCGTCGGCGACCACCGCGGCTCTCAGGCACCGTCGAGCTCTGCCGCCTCTTTTGAAATTTCAAACCTGACGGGCGGGACCCGCCTGTCAGCCTCTCTGATCTTTTAAACGAACCGTTTTCTGAAAATGTCTTCTGCCAAAATGCGTCTCCCCTCTGTGCCGGCGTATTCTCAATCGAAGCCTTTTCTGTTTTTATAAGTTAGCCCCTGGGAACTTTCTGTTTCATTACAGATGAGTCCCTAGATTAAAACTCTTATAACTTTTAAACAAAAAACGATTTTTGATTGATTCTGTTTCTGTCCTCTTTAAATTTTTTTATAGTTTTTTATCATATTTATTTGAAAAAATTTCGAACAACTTTTTTGTGCTGTTTTGAAATTGTGTGTTAATTCAAATTTATTGAAAATAGGATTTTGGAGAGAGGAAGAAAACTTTCAAAAGTTTTGGAGAGCACCCCCACCTCTCCACACCTTGAAGGCAAGCATTCTCAACCCTGGCATAATATTTCTGGTGTGTTAGTTGATATGATTATAGCACCACCTCATTTCGGAGAACTCGTTATTTTATGTGGTGATACGATCATTTGCATGAATGCATATTAGTGATTTTCCTTGCTGTTGCGAATGTATATACTTGTGATGGTAATCATCCTCATGTGCCTTGCATGCATGCCGGAAAGGAATCCGGGAAAGCCTCTGCCTTGGGTAGGAGTGAGCTTGTCGCTGGTCCCCGTCGGGACGGTTATGTCCGGTATGGCATAGTAAGGTATAATGGGTGGTGATTTCGTCGGTTGAAATATATTTGATATACATGTCATGCAGGGAACTCATAAGCCTCCTGAGTCGGCCATAGATCGAGTCTTGTTTCGGTAACCCCCATACTTGTTTCGTACCGCCACTGGAACCTACCGTAGGTGGGGTATGGTTCAGTAAGTTGTTAACCCTTGTCTTGGCACACACCATATAGAGAGGCCATGGTGGAAGATACCGGTTGTAGCTGGTAGGCATGCCACCTGGTCCGGGGGCATGGGTGTATCCGGTTGGGACCGAGAGGGGGGCACCCCTTAGAGCGCGCGATAGAAATTTGATCCCATGCTACGCGAGGTTGTAGCCTCCCCACTTAGAGTTTTGCTTAACAGGTGTCATGGGTGATTCCAGACACGAGTAAAAGCTGGTGTGTGCAAGTCAGGTGTGTTTCAATTAAAAGACCGTAGACGGAATTAGTCTGATAAACTAAAGAAATCCGTTACTCATGGGTAAAGAGTACACCCTCTGCAGAGATATTAAACCTATTCGAATAGCCGTGTCAATGGTTAAGGACTACAGTCTGGGATGGGTCAAGTGTCGGTCTTAGTGTCGGTCTTCGGAGGAGAAACTACTAAACCCGAATATTGATTATGACTTGTGATATATGATGGTTATGATTGTTATCATTATGGACTAACCGTTTGTATTGTTTGAAATAATGAATATCCCTAGGACGGTACCACCTCCTGGATATTCACTATGATTATAAGCCCTTTATGCGGCGTCGCTCAGACGCCCGACTGTGGCATGTTCGTTATTTCATTTTCATATAAGCCCTTTATGCGGCGTCACTCAGACGCCCGACTGTGGCATGTTTGTTATTCCATTTTCTCATAAGCCCTTTATGTGGCGTCGCTCAGACACCCGACTGAGGCATGTTTGTTATTTCATTTTCTCATAAGCCCTTTATGTGGCGTCGCTCAGACGCCCGACTGTGGCATGCTTGTTATTTTATTTACTTTATAAGCCCCTTACATGGTGTCGCTAAGACGCCCGACTGAGGCATGCTCACTTTTACTATCCTTTCGAGACGTCGCTTCAGACATCCGATCGGTGCATTTTATTTCTATTCTGTCATTGCATATTCCGGTTGCATATAAATAACCTGCTTGCATGCATCAAGATTTTATTTATGACTGACGATGCGATCATAGAATATTTTAGTGTATGTTGATCAATTATATTGTACCTGTGTTCTTAATGTTTGTGAGTACATTCAAAGTACTCACTGGCTTGTCCCTGGCTATTGTCTTAGCCAGATTGCTTGCTTGGAGAGGGGCGTGGCGATGACAGCCTCGGGACCTAAGCAACAGTGATAGCAGCCTCGCGAAGATAGGAGTTAACCTAGTCAGCTGTTCCCGTGGGAAATGGAGTCCCATAGACCGTGGTGATCCACAAACCGCTTCCGCCCTCAACCACTAGAAACCATTTTATGTACTCATAGGCCACAATGGTCTTGTACTACATATTTTGCACTTTTGCTTGGAATTTTTGTAACAAGTCGGTGCCTCATCAGCTAACAGTAATCCTGGGGCTGGTGAGCACAACGGCCCTTTTCTGGAAATTAGAGCCCGGAAAACCGGTCGCGACAGACTTGGTATCAGAGCCAGGCTGACCATTGGCTAATCCTATCTACCCAGGTCGAAAAACCTAGGTAAACCAACCCACCAGGCCATAATCAAACCCCAGCCAAGCTTCTCGTGCAAGATAGCCACACAGTGACCCAACACCTTTTGGCAGTCGGTGCCCAACCTATCAACCTAACCTGTCGCTCATGCGCCAGTGACCGAATCCTTAATAGTCTTTTCGCAAGCGTGCGAAGGAAAACTCCGTCCCCTTTTCTATAAAAGGGCACACTAGCCTCAACCCAACACTACACAGCCGCTACCCAAAACCGAGCCTTAATGCCTGGCCCCGTCGTGCACAATGAGACCACAGCAACCAACCTTGGAGGCTTTGTGACCATACTCGCAAACCTCACCCGTCGTGCCTACGCGTTAGAAGAGCCCCCAGAATATGTTGTGTACCAAGGACCCATGAGCAATGAGAGCTGACAATTCTGGGCCACTGTACACATCTATGGTAGGGGTCTAGCGCCCGAGCGCCCCTACAGGTTCACCGGAAGGACAACTTCCTTTGAGCCTCAAGCCATCCAACTAGCTGCTCGAGAGGCTATAGTTCATATTTGGCACTTGTCGCCCAGAGTTAACTGTCGCTCGTTCCACTACTACCCCAGACATGAAGGGTATGGTAGACCACCCCAAGTTGCCAACGGAGATCACGAGACAGATCTTGCATTGTTGCATCTAGTGCGCTATGTAGGAGCACTAGAGGAACTGTTCGATCAAATCACCATTGATCTGATCGCAGCTCGTGGAGAGCTGGTTCGTCGAGCCCCGGCGAGAGAAGAGAACGATCCCAACGCCGTCAACCCGGTCGTGCTATTTGGACACCCGATCGAGTCCCTGAGATCTGCCCCAGCCGTCGGCCAAGGTGCTTTGATGACCCCAGAAGTGCTTCGTCGCCTCTTGGGAGCACACTCCAACGGGGTTGTGGCCAACAATCCCCGAGATGGTCACCATCGCTACCCCGAGCCTGCAGCCCCTCAACCCACTCCAGCCAATTCCGACGGTGAGACCCATGGAGAAGCCTCGACATCCACAAGGCACGCCCGCTTGGATATAAACGAGGTAGACTAAGTCACTTGAGTAGTGTTGAGTCCCAGTGTATCCTCACTTTGTAATCGTGTGACCTTGTAAATAAACGTCGCCTGTCGTTGTGCCTCTGTAGCCTTACATGGATATGACAGCATGCAGTATAAATTTCTATCCAAGACACAGTTACCAAAAACCTCTCTGACAACCCCCACAGTAACACGTCACATTAGTGTATCTGTGGCTTGACCCCAACCCGTGGAGCAGAGCTGGAAATTTCATTACCATTCACCACGGTAAAATGACCCAGCTCTGGTGCTATAAAAAGGCCACCGCGTGACCTTGCCAAGCACCCCTCATCTTGTGCACCATCCTCACAACCATTTCTTGCCATGCCGAGCCCTAGTATTTATCTGAGAACCCCAGATGCAACCCCGGGTAGTTTTGTCAAAATATTGTGGGATTTTACCTGCAGTACCATGGGCGCTACCCAGCCACCCCAGTACGAGCTGTTCAAATCAAGGATCACCCAGTCCACCTCGAGATATTGGGCAGCAGTACACATCCCTCCCGTAAACTCAAACCAAGACCCAACGGAGGTCTCCTTCGTAGGGAAATCTATGCCAACCCCGCATATGGCCATAGAAGCTACTGCATACGAAGCGCTTGCTCGCCTTCGATTCGTGGTACCCTATGCCAGCGAACGAGGATATTATTACTTTCCGAGCCGTGCAGCACCCGGAGGAGTAACATCTTTTCCCGGTGGACGAATTGAGAGAGACCCAGTCCTGGCCAACCTTGTCCAGTACGCCATCGCTCAAGAACGTTTAACCCAACATGTGATGGGTTATCTCCAGAGCCTCGCAGATTTAAATCCTCAGATCGCCATAGGCAGATCACTGAGGCCCGACCAAGAGAGACGCATACATCGACTGGTCAATCCCCTTTCCCCGATAGAAGAGGAGTGTGTCCCAGTACCAGAGACATTTTCTCGGGACCCCATCCAGTTACCGTTTCCATTTTAGACATCGCTGCCGTGTTCATTATTGCGACATTTATTTATGTGTTGTAACTTATGCGTGATACCCTGAGCTTGTGCGACGAGTCAATTATTTGGCTTCTACTAATGTGTGTAGTTTTTGTTGTGGTTTATGCTCCTTTAAGTTAACCGTTTTCCCTCGCGAAAAATCCTGGAATAAGATTTCTTTTCCCAGAGCTGCTGCATCGTACACCTTCTCACGATGTGGATTATTTGATTTCACACAGCACCACGGCAGCAGACTCACAACCGCTCGAACACATACCCTGCTTGCAAAAACACGTAACCGTGGAGTATTTATTTCTCAAAACAACTCCTAACAAATCTCGAGGACGAGATTTTTTTCTTAAGGGGGGTAGTGTTGTGACACCCCAAAATTTTGACCTTGTTTTAATAAATTAAAATTTTGCCAGGAGATTAAAACTTTTATTTTCTGGGCTCCCTTTTTATTTTTGAACCATTTTTCTCCCTTGTTATTATGGAGTTTTTTCCCCAAAGTGAAAACTTTGCAAAATATGTTATTGGACTTGTTTAACCTCTCAAGAAAAACTCTTCTTTTATTAGTAGAACTAATTACATAATTAATTTGCCTGATCTTTATTTTCTTAAAAATTGGTTTTCAAGGTTACATGGCCATATTTGAACTACAACCATTTGATAAATTCACTTAAAGTTCCAACCAAAATTTGGAGATGTCATGTGATGTTTTTAAATCACTTTTATGCAAAAATATCTTTTATTCATGTAATATTTTGAGCTCTGCATCAATTTTTCTTCTCTGGTCCAGAGTGCAATTTTTCACTACAACTCATTTAAATATTTCTTTCTAGCCTCCACCAAAATTATGGGATGTTGGTAGTAGCTTATGATTCAACTTTATGCAAAAAACCCAATGATGTTATTTGAAGTTTTTGAGTGAATCAACCTCATTTTCATTCTGTTCCAACAAGTCCAACCCATTTTTGGATTTTATTTCATTTATTCTATTCCCCAAAACATTTCTGTCAATTATTTTAAGCCTAGGTGATTTGCAAAGCAAGTACCTAATTTCCTTTGAGTTTTGATCTCAAACCAACTCCTCTGGATAGTCCTTAGCACCCACAACCTAGGACCATCAAGATCCACTCTTCTTCTTTTTAAAATTTTCAAGTTTCAGCCTCTGCAAGTTTGGACCAGATTTGTCAAATTTGGTGAAATTCATATCTTCTCTTCTCCAAAAATTCTACCAAAATTCAGGCAGCCTCCAGGTGCAATGAGAGGCCACCCCACCAAAATTCAGATCAAGGAAAGTTCTCCACATGCCAAAATCATTCTGTCGAACACCTGGCCGGCACTGTTTCCCTGCATTTTCAGAAAAGTTCAGAGTTTCAGAGTTCAGTGTCGTTTTTCCTTCGTCAGAGTTCAGTCACGCGTCGACAGTGCACCTGGCGCGTTGCGCACAGTCCCTCCTCCCTGTCCGGAGCACCGCACGCACGCTTGGCCGGTTCCTGGCGTCGGTGGCACGCTGGCCCGCCCTCGCCGGCGTCTTTTGCAGCGTCGGGACCTCCCGTGGCGGCCGACAGAAGGCACCCTACGGCACAACGCTGTTCTGCACTGCCCAAGCCACCTGGGAGCTCCACGTGGCCGTCTCCCTTGCCAGCGTACGCATGCAGCACTGTCACCGTGGCCTGGCATGCGCAGGGCGCGCTCCCTGCCGCCGACGTGCCGCACGGCCGTTCTGTTGGGACAGGCCGTAACCTCCCCCCCCTTGCTGAGTTACGCACCGGGATGGGCTCGTTACTTCATCTAGTCGATGCCCAAGCCCCTAATCCAACTGCCCAACCACAGCGCCGCCGTAATCACTCGCCGGACTTATCCCGTTCACGGCAACCGCCTCGGGCGGGCTATATATAGCGCCCCCAAGCTCACTCTCGCCCCCGCACACCTCCACCACCACACTGGACCCCACCCAGAAACTGGAAGAGCCTCGAGGGGCCCTTCTTCCTCGACTCCGGCTGCCTCGTTCCGCCTCGGCCTCCGTCTTGATTCACTCCGGTGAGACCATCCCCGGCGCCCAAACTTCGTCAGTAACTTCCTCGAGTAACCAGAGAGCTAACCCCCACGTCAATTCGATCCTTGCAGCCCTCCTCGGCGAGCTCCATCAACGCCCGAACCACCGTCCGCCGGAGCAAGGGCCGCCGTCGACGTGGTGCTCGCCGGCGACCACCACCACCACCCACCGACGCGGAAGGACACGGTGAACACGTTGGTAACCTCCGATCCCCCTGCCTCGCCGTGGATCGCCGTCGGCGACCACCGCGGCTCTCAGGCACCGTCGAGCTCTGCCGCCTCTTTTGAAATTTCAAACCTGACAGGCGGGACCCGCCTGTGAGCCTCTTTGATCTTTTAAACGAACCATTTTCTGAAAACGTCTTCTGCCAAAATGCGTCTCCCCTCTGTGCCGGCGTATTCTCAATCGAAGCGTTTTCTGTTTTTATAAGTTAGCCCCTGGGAACTTTCTGTTTCATTACAGATGAGTCCCTAGATTAAAACTCTTATAACTTTTAAACAAAAAATGATTTTTGATTGATTCTTTTTCTGTCCTCTTTAAATTTGTGTCTAGTTTTTTATCATATTTATTTGAAAAAAATTCGAACAACTTTTTTGAGCTGTTTTGAAATTGTGTGTTAATTCAAATTTATTGAAAATAGGATTTTGGAGAGAGGAAGAAAACTTTCAAAAGTTTTGGAGAGCACCCCCACCTCTCCACACCTTGAAGGCAAGCATTCTGAACCTGGCATAATATTTCTGTTGTGTTAGTTGATACGATTATAGCACCACCTCATTTCGGAGAACTTGTTATTTTATGTGGTGATACGATCATTTGCATGAATGCATATTAGTGATTTTCCTTGCTGTTGCGAATGTATATACTTGTGATGGTAATCATCCTCATGTGCCTTGCATGCATGCCAGAAAGGAATCCGAGAAAGCCTCTGCCTTGGGTAGGAGTGAGCTTGTCGCCGGTCCCCGTCGGGATGGTTATGTCCGGTATGGCATAGTAAGGTATAATGGGTGGTGATTTCGTCGGTTGAAATATATTTGATATACATGTCATGAAGGGAACTCATAAGCCTCCTGAGTCGGCCATACATCGAGTCTTGTTCCGGTAACCCCCATACTTGTTTCGTACTGCCACTGGTCCCTACCGTAGGTGGGGTATGGTTCAGTAAGTTGTTAACCCTTGTCTTGGCACACACCGTACAGAGAGGCCATGGTGGAAGATACCGGTTGTAGCCGGCAGGCATGCCACCTGGTCCGGGGGCATGGGTGTATCCGGTTGGGACCGAGAGGAGGCACCCCTTAGAGCGCGCGATAGAATTTTGATCCCATGCTACGCGAGGTTGTAGCCTCCCCACTTAGTGTTTTGCTTAATAGGTGTCATGGGTGATTCCAGACACGAGTAAAAGCTGGTGTGTGCAAGTCAGGTGTGTTTCAATTAAAAGACCGTAGACGGAATTAGTCTGATAAACTAAAGAAATCCGTTACTCGTGGGTAAAGAGTACACCCTCTGCAGAGATATTAAACCTATTCGAATAGCCATGTCCATGGTTAAGGACTACAGTCTGGGATGGGTCAAGTGTCGGTCTTAGTGTCGGTCTTCGGAGGAGAAACTACTAAACCCGAATATTGATTATGACTTGTGATATATGATGGTTATGATTGTTATCATTATGGACTAACCGTTTGCATTGTTTGAAATAATGAATATCCCTAGGACGGTACCACCTCCTGGATATTCACTATGATTATAAGCCCTTTATGCGGCGTCGCTCAGACGCCCGACTGTGGCATGTTCGTTATTTCATTTTAGTATAAGCCCTTTATGCGGCGTCGCTCAGACGCCCGACTGTGGCATGTTTGTTATTCCATTTTCTCATAAGCCCTTTATGTGGCGTCGCTCAGACACCTGACTGAGGCATGTTTGTTATTTCATTTCTCATAAGCCCTTTATGTGGCATCGCTCAGACGCCCGACTGTGGCATGCTTGTTATTTTATTTACTTTATAAGCCCCTTACGTGGTGTCGCTAAGACGCCCGACTGAGGCATGCTCACTTTTACTATCCTTTCGAGACGTCGCTTCAGACATCCGATCGGTGCATTTTATTTCTATTCTGTCATTGCATATTCCGGTTGCATATAAATAACCTGCTTGCATGCATCAAGATTTTATTTATGACTGACGATGTGATCATAGAATATTTCAGTGTATGTTGATCAATTATATTCTACCTGTGTTCTTAATGTTTGCGAGTACATTCAAAGTACTCACTGGCTTGTCCCTGGCTATTGTCTTGGCCAGATTGCTTGGTTGGAGAGGAGCGTGGCGATGACAGCCTCGGGACCTAAGCAACGGTGATAGCAGCCTCGCGAAGATAGGAGTTAACCTGGTCAGCTGTTCCCGTGGGAAATGGAGTCCCATAGACCGTGGTGATCCACAAACCGCTTCCGCCCTCAACCACTAGAAACCATTTGATGTACTCATAGGCCACAATGGTCTTGTACTACATATTTTGCACTTTTGCTTGGAATTTCTGTAACAAGTCGGTGCCTTATCAGCTAACAGTAATCCTGGGGCTGGTGAGTACAATGGCCCTTTTCTGGAAATTAGAGCCCGGAAAACCGGTCACGACACAAAGTACATACATAGTTCTCATCTAACAACATATAGCTCTCCAGAGCATCTAATTAATTAAACCATATATTGAAACTATGTAAAACATTTCAATGCGAAAACAAATGCGATCATAATCGTAACCAAGGTAACAATTGATCCAACGGCATAGTGATACCAAGCCTCGGTATGAATGGCATATTTTCTAATCTTTCTAATCTTCAAGCGCATTGCATCCATCTTGATCTTGTGATCATCGACGACATCCGCAACATGCAACTCCAATATCATCTTCTCCTCCTCAATTTTTTTATTTTTTCCTTCAACAAATTGTTTTCTTCTTCAACTAAATTTAATCTCTCCACAATAGGGTCGGTTGGAATTTCCGATTCACATACATCCTACATAAATAAAATCTATGTCACGTTGGTCGGCATAATTTTCATAAACAATAAATGAACCAATAGTTATAAAGATAATATATATACCACATCCAAATCATAGACAGGACGAGGGCCAACGAGGGCGGATACCAAAACCATCGCACTATATAAGATGCAATCATAAAAGTAAGAAAATAATACAAGTATCTATGTAAACATACAAGTAAGAATATTTTTCCTTTCAGAAAGAAGATAAGAACAAGAGGCTCACCACGATGGTGCCGGCGATAAGCTCGGCGCGGGTAATCGACGGCGGTGAAGAAGGGGACGGGGCGTGACAGACCGCTAAACGTAGACACATATTTAGGAAAATGAAGTTTGGAGGTCGAGCTTGGAGAGGAGAAAGCTTAAGTAGTATGGCTCGGACATTCCATTGGACACCTTGTGTGCTCTGCTCTTACGCGAGGGGGTATATATAGGCACCTCATTGGTCCCGGTTGGTGGCATGAACCGGGACTAAAGGGGAGCCTTTAGTCCCGGTTCATGCCACCAACCGGGCCTTTAGTCCCAGTTCATGCCACCAACCGGGACCAATGAGGTGCCTATATATACCCCCTACCGTAAGAGCAGAGCACACTGCTCTCTTTGGTCCCCGTTCAAGCCACCAACCAGGACCAATGGTGGTGGGCCAGGCGCGAGGCCCACTGGTCCCGGTTCGTCCACTACTAGGAAAAGGCCTACTAATGGCGCACCAGTTTTGCCTACTAATGGCGCATCACTGGTGCGCCATTACTAGCATGCCACTAGTAATTTTTACTAATGGCGCACCACTGATGCGCCATTAGTATCTGGTATACTAATGGCGCACCACTAGTGCGCTATTAGTATAGGCCACGGTGCGCCATTAGTATAGGCCACTGGTGCGCCATTAGTATAGACCATGGTGCGCCATTAGTATTTTTGAATTTTGAAGGCGGGAAAATAGTAGTGGCGCACCGTCTAATCCCCACCGTGCGCCATTGCTATTATTGAATTTTGAATTTGGATCTGGATCGCGATTTTTTGCCCATTTTTTGCTCGTTTTTTGCTCATTTTTTTGCACGATATTATTTCAAATTTTGTTCCCGTTTTTGGATCTTGTACGTTCTTTTGCGGTGTTCTTTTGCCGGAGAGGAGTTCGTCGGAGAGGAGGAGGAGGAGGTGACCGGAGAGGCGCTCGCCTACATCGCTGGAGAGGAGGAGGAGGTCGCCGGAGAGGAGTTCACCGGAGCATCGGAGAGGAGGAAGGAGAAACCATGAGGGGATGGGAGGAGAAGAGGGAGGAGGAGCTCACCGGAGAGGAGGGAGGAGAAATCGTGAGGGGAGGGGAGGGGAGGAGAGGAGGGAGGAGGAGGTCGCCGGAGAGGAGGAGGAGGTCGCCGGAGAGGAGGAGGGTAGTATGATGGAGGAGAGAAGGGAAGATGGAGTGGAGGAGAGGAGGAGATAGAGTGGAGGAGATGGAGTGGAGGAGGTGCGCCCAGCCATATATACGACATAGTAATGGCGCACCATGGGCAGGTGTGTCATTAGTAACTTTTTTTTTGACTTATTTTGAATTTTGAAGGCGGGAAGATACTAATGGCGCACCATGGGCAGGTGCGCCATTAGTAACTTTTTTTATTTTGTTTACTTATTTTGAATTTTGAAGGCGGGAAGATACTAATGGTGCACCATGGGCAGGTGTGCCATTAGTAAGTTTGAATTTTTTTCAATTTTTTTGCCTCTCCAGATCTTAAAAGCCCCATATCTTTTTTCTGTTAGGTTTTGAGGATTTTGAAAATGTTTAACGGGGTTCCACTAGTTAAATTCGGATGTAACTTTTTGAGTAGATGATTTTTCATATAAAAAACTTTTTCATCCGAGTTCGTACGCAAAAGTTATGCCCATTTTTTACAAATTCTCGAGAGATTTTGCAAAAAAGTTGAAAATTCATGTTTGTAAATTTTGCTAACAACTAGACCACATATCACATGGGAATCTTATTTTTTTTTACATTTCTATCATTTTCTTTTTTTTTGAAACTGAAAAGGCGGTCTGGGGAGGTGTGCATTCGGGTGAATGTTTGAGCCCAGTTACTAATGGCACACCGTGGCATGGTGCGCCATTACTAGTTGAACTAGTAATGGCGCACCACATCCACGGTGTGCCATTAGTAAAAAAAATTGCGCCATTACTAGTTGAACTAGTAATGGCGCGCCATTAGTAGTTTTGAAAAAATTAAATTTTTTTTTACTAATGGCGCACCATGGACGTGGTGCGCCATTAGTGTCTACCACACTAATGGCGCACCAACACATGATGCGCCATTAGTGTCAATTTCATCTATAGCCCTTTTCCTAGTAGTGGTCCCACCAACCGGGACCAAAAGGTCCAGATGAACCGGGACCAATGGCCAACGTGGCCCGGCCGGCCCCCTGGGCTCACGAACCGGGTCCAATGTCCCCATTGGTCCCGGTTCTGGACTGAACCGGGACTAATGGGCTGACCTGGCCTAGACCGTTGCTGTAACGCCCTGGACACACCCGCCGGTGGTCGTTACTCCTGGCGGGATCTAGACTGGCCCCACAGATCAATACTAGTCTTTTCTGCGCACTTTGTCCTCACTCGTGCGCACCCGGGAGCAACTTCCCGGTCGGTCACCCATCCTGACACTACTCCAAGCTGAGCACGCTTAACTTTGGAGTTCTGTCCGAATGGGCTCCCGGAAAAGAAGGAATTCCTTATTGATATGAGTAGTCTATCATCCCTAATAAGCCAGGCTATCACATACACCCCCACTCGGAGGAACCGACGTCCTTGTCGGGCCACAGGAACGTTCCCTCTTGGCACAAACGTCTGTGCTTTCAGTCCGATACATGTGCCATGCCGGGTGCCACAACGGGTCACAAATGTCATGAACAACATGACCACGCACCTGTCTGCAACCATCCGTGTAACCGCGAGGGTCGGCTCTGATACCAACTTGTAACGCTCCGGACACACCCGCCGGTGGTCATTACTCCTGGCGGGATCTAGACTGGCCCCACAAATCAATACTAGTCTTTTCTGTGCACTTTGTCCTCACTCGTGCACACCCGGAAGCAACTTCCCGGTCAGTCACCCATCCTGACACTACTCCAAGCTAAGCACGCTTAACTTTGGAGTTCTGTCCGAATGGGCTCCCGGAAAAGAAGGAACTCCTTATTGATATGAGTAGTCTATCATCCCTAATAAGCCAGGCTATCACAGTTGCCCCCTTTTCTACTAGTGTGAGTTGTCAAATAAGCAAAAGGACAAAAAAGATGAAGATAAAGGACAAAAAAGAGAGCCAAAAAATTCAAAATCTCCTTTGCTGATATCAGTTTAGAGTTTAGTTAATCTCACTCGATTGACATCTAGCCTCATCTATTTTCTTGTACGACTTTGTTTTATTGATTAAATAAGGCTTTCCTATGATTTTCTATTACCATAGACATTCTAGTTAACTAAAAACAGAAAACAAACCAGAGTCACAACTCTCGTCATTATGTTCTAAAAAACATAAAGCCAGACTGATCAAGACAACTTTTTTTAGTAACAGAACGCTTTATTCTAAAATCAATATGGCCAGGAATACACAGGTGATCCAGAGGATCGCACAACCAATCTCTTGTTTTATTGGCCCACATCCAGATTACTAGCCATCCTAGCTAGGTTATGGGGCTCACCATTACAAGTGCACTGCTCAAACTTAAACGAACAAGACTGAAAGTTTGTAACTCTATCTCTAGTGTCCCTCAAAATCATGCAGTAGGGACCTAAGAAAACCGAAGCCTGAAGCTCCTTCATGACTCCCACTCTGAGACAATCTGTTGCCACATTAATTTTGTATGCATGCAAGTCCTCAGCCAATGCCAAGGCCTCTCTGCATGCATGAGCTTCTAGTGTTGGGAGGTCTGAAACACCCGCTAGAACCACTGCCGATGATCCGAGGAACCGGCCCTCCTCATCCCTACACACCGTCGCCACTGCCCCCTTAGGCTTCGTTCGGTTAGACCCCACCCCGCCGGGATTGGGCTCAAATCCCTGCAGAACCACGTGGTTTCGCCCCGACGGGGGTTCAATCTCGGTCGATCTTTTATGTGCGTTCGGTTAAACACGTCAGGGATCGCTCCCCAGTGTAACCTCTCGAAAACCACGCGGATTCCACCGGGATAAAAGCCACTCCTCCTACCCCGTGGAACCAACCCCCGTCTCTCTCTCTCTCTCTCTTGCGAAACATTACAGCAAGACATCTATTCTCGCACGACGGCGGCGAGGACGGCGGGGACAGAGGGACATCAGCGGCGATAGCGACCGAGGAGACGACGGCCGCGTTCTTCTCCCTTCGCCTCCCCGTGTGAAGCACCGCATCCAACCGCAGCTCACCGGCGACCCGAAGGTGAACTGCAGCGACGGCGCGAGCTCGGCGGTGACTGCAAGGACCCCATCTCCGGCGTTCCCTCCTCCCCGCAAACTCCCAGTCGCATCTTCCTCGTCTTCGTTCCCCTCTCCTCCCATGTCTTAATTTCTACGGCATGCGGTGGTCCTTGGAAATTCATACGGGTCCTTGCCTGCTTGATCTGTTTCCATGGCATAACCGAACAGAGTTTAAGCCGCAGTGGAATGGCGAGGAAGGGGCTGGTGGGGGTTGGGTGACGGTAAGGGATTAACCCAATCCCTGCAGGGGTTAGTTCCATGTGGGGAACAAACCCCAGCAACCGAACAAGGCCTTTTGTTGTCTTTGCTACAACACCGTCCGCATTGATGTTGGCTATACTAGCATCGGGTCTGATCCACCTTGCCGGTTCAGTTACAACACTAGATGGAGCTTGTCCAATTTGCATGGCGTGATATTTCCTAATAAACATGTGTAGACCAGGGACTATGGAACTCCTCATGTATCGCATGGCCTCGCGCGCACCATATTGCCCATAGAGTAACTAGTACCTCCACAAAGATTGGCTCCTCTAGAGTGTTACTTAGGCCAAACAACCACTATTTTGCATCAGGTATCTCATCTCCGGAGAATGGTGTTGCTACATATCTTCTTGAAGAAACCAAACACTCTTCAAATCACAATCGAGCAGAGCATGCCTCCATGAATTCACATCCGCGAGTGATTGGCAAAAAGCTACCATTTTAGGGGTTACTGTCCCACAGAACTATCACTTTTTAAAAACTGATCAAAAACTACCAAAATTTTATAATTTTATAACTAAAAACTACCACTTTTAAAAAATAGACCGTTTAGATGATTTAAACACGTTTATGATATACTGGACCCACCTGTCAGGGCGAACGTGGCAGGAAAGTCAACTTCGTTTATTTTGACCGTTAAGTTGGCCGATGGGGCCCGCCTGTCAGTCTAAAGATATCCTTTTTTTTTCTATATCCCGAAGCTCAGTTAAAAAAAATTCTAACTGCCGTCCCTGACCCCACACGGCACCGTCGATCCATCCCGCTCTCCTCCCAACCCCGCACTGTCGCTCGACCCGCTAGCCGCCGCCGCCGCGGGATCCGACGAGCCGTCGCCCCTCCATCTCCTAGCGAGGCAGCTGCCGGCGCCGCGGGATTCGGCGAGCAACCGCCCCTGGCCCCTCCATCTCCCGGCGAGGAAGTCGCTGGCCGCCGGCGCCGCGGGATCCGGCGAGCAACCGCCTCTCCATCTCCCGGCAAAGAAGCCGCTGGCCGCCGCCGCCGCGGGATACGGCGAGCACCTCCCCTCCATCTGCCGGCGAGGAAGCCGCGGTCGCGACGCTCCTGTTCCAGCCAACACACGGCTGCGGCTGGTGGCGGTCGGTCGCTCCATGGACGACGCACTGACGATGACGCGGCTGCGACGCCAACCTCTGCAGGTCGGCGAGCAGCCCCTAGACCACGGCGGCATCGATAAGGTGAGGGTCCTCCTTCCTGATGCTCGCCCCGGCGCTGAAGCGGATTGGGGGGTTTGCCTGCGCTGCATCGCCGAAGCCGAGGTGGTGATGAGCCAGTGCCAACTCAGTGTGCATGGCGCGCGGGGGAGAGAGATATGCTGCTCCTGGCCGTGCGTGGCCGCCGCCCGCATGCTCGTGCGCCGTCGGCACAGCTGCTTCTCGTGGTCGTGCATGGCACCAGGGGCTGCCGGGGAGCAGCATGGGTGGGGGTGGCAGGGCAAGCTGCTGCTCGTGATCGTACGTGGGCACTGCTCCTGCTCGTCTCGTTTGTGCACACAAAGTGTTTGTTGAAATGCCACATATAGAGAGAGAGAGGAGGAAGAAGAAGTTGATGCTGACGCATGGGCCCCACCGGTCAAATTAACGATCAAAATAAACATATTTAACGTTGCCGCCACGTCAGTCCTGACGGATGGGTCCAACATGTCATAAACGTGTTTAAATCGTCTAAACGGGCTATTTTTTGAAAGTTGTAGTTTTTAGTCAAAAAATTAGAAAATTTTGATAGTTTTCGGTAAATTTTTAAAAAGTGGTAGTTCTATGGGACGGTAACCTCTAAAGTGATAGTTTTTTGTCAATCACTTCACAGCCGCATTGGAAATAGGGCATGCGGTAGATTCTGCCATATTGCAATTCTTAGGCACCTCTCAAGTGGGCAAAGATGCCCTAGCTAGCCTCCATGCAAAGGCCCTCAGTTTAGCCGAAACTTTTACCTTTCATAATTGACGCTAGTTATTCTCCTCTACCTTTGTGTTTTAATTACTAGTAGATTCATATAACCAATTCTCCGGCTGAAACTTTATATCAACCAACATCATGTACGTGGATCTGACGGTAAATATCAAGGTGAGCGCAATGAAGAGCATTTCAGGTTCAGTTGGTAATGTATCAAACCACATTGTAATCTTTCGGCGCAGCAAAGCGCACGGTCGCTTCTAATACCAATCATTTTGCAGGTTCCACTTTGCATGGCGTAGAGAGAATGTTGTGCCTACTTTTTTCCGCCCAAAAGTTTTCATCCGGTTTCTTGCATTCTAGTTGCCCGTCCCATATCTTCCGCTAGCTCTTGGGGTTTTCACTTTTGGGAATTCATGCGGGATTTGATGTCATTTCATTTTGTTTCGTTGAGATTTAAAATGGGTTTAAGGTTTGACGAGTAGTGCAAGAGATGCATGCGACGTCCTCATACACGTAGATGATGTCTCCTCTCGACCCATGCGAATAGGCAATCAAGAAGTGATCCATGCGCGAACCAACCTGTGGTTGAATAGTTAGAGAGACAGTGGTATCTCCAGCCTACCAGGGTTCAAGTCCTGATGCTCGTATTATTCCTGGATTTGTTTCAGGACTTCCGGCGATGCGCTTTCAGTGGGAGGAGACGTTCCCATCGACGATGAGGCGCCTACGGTGACTTCGTAAATTTCAAGATGACATGCCGGTTCAGTCTCTCAGAAGTGCTTATAGAGGTAGGATGTGTGTGTGTGCGCTATTATGAGGATAAATGTATGCACGTATGTATGAGCACTTGCGTCTGCATTGATGTTAAGAAAAAAAAGCGACCCATGCATGCAACCCGAAACCTCCCTCCCAGCGTATGCATGCAGCCCCGAAAGATGCATCCGCAAGAGATCGGTGACGGAGCCGTCCGACGTACACGCGTTATTCGGCGGAACGAGTAGAAAGAGAGATGAGAGGTGCTCCGCTCCGTGCGTAATTGCGACCACGTACGTGCTGTATCCGAAACCTCAACAAACTCAAATCCGGTTTCAACGCAGCAAGGAAAGCCGAAACATATCTGAGGCCGGTGCACCCAACCTATAAATAACAAGAGAGCTTAGGTCAATCCATACATATCCAGGTCGCACCCATGGATCCCATCGTCTACAGAGACTTCGACGCGGACGTGCTAGCGGATATCCTGATGCGCCTGCCGCCCAACACCCGCCGCCTGCTCCGCCTCGTCAGCCGGCACTGGCGCGACGTCGTCGGCGAACGCACCGCCACCAACCTGCGGAGCCGCGCCAAGATACTCGTCGGCGCCACAGGCACTGCGTACATCATCGACAGCCTATCGGCTCCAGGGAAGCCCAGAGACCTGTGGGCGGACTTCATGCCATACCGCTACGCCAAGCACGTGAGCGTGGCCATGAGCGTGGTCGGCACCTGCAACGGGCTCGTCTGCCTGTGCGACGACCAGAAACGCGGCGGCCCCGTCACCGTGGCCAACCCTGTCACCGGCGAAGCGCTGAGCATCCCGCCGCTGCCACCGCCCCGTGCTGATGATGAAAGCACGTGCTACGATAGGAGCTGGCACGCCGCCTACAGCTTCGCCTACCTCCCGATCTCGAGGCTGTATAAGGTTGTGCACGTCCCCTGCCACCTGGACCGGTCTGTTTATGACAGGGTGCACGTGATTACGCTGGGGGAGGCTTCGTGGCGGGGTGTGCCGGCCGGCTCCGGCGCCAGATGTAGCCTCGGCGACAACGTTGTCAGCGTCGACGGCGTGACGTACTGGACCACGGCGGAGGCCGACAAGGTCATGTCTTTCGACCTCGAGCACGAACGCATCACGCACATTATGTCACTACCCTCCGCAGTGCGGTCCAGCTCCAAAAGCGGCGGCAAGTGGCACCTAGCAGACGTGCAAGGGAGGCTAGCCATAGTCCTTACCCAGATCTTGCCTTCAATGGAGAGTGTTAGACTACTGGTGCTGGTCTCCCGCTCAACCGACTTGAGCCAGTCATGGCCAGTCATGCGTGGCTTATCCTGCCGCCATTGCATGGCGCATGCAGCGCAACCTCCCATCGATCTAGGATCACCTGTTGTATTCTGTTAGTGCCGCCACTAGTAGAAAACAGGGCTATGGTCCAGGCCGGCTCAGCCCATTAGTCCCGCTTCAGTTTAGAACCGGGACCAATATGGGCATTGGTCCCAGTTCGTGAGCCCAGGGGGCCGGCCGGGCCACGTGGGCCATTGGTCCCGATTCGTCTGGACCTTTTGGTCCCGGTTGGTGGGACGAACCGGGACCAATGGGCCTCGCTCCTGGCCCACCACCATTGGTCCCGGTTGGTGGCTTGAACCGGGACCAAAGGCTCCCCTTTAGTCCCGGTTCATGTCACCAACCGGGACCAATGAGGTGCCTATATATACCCCCTCGCGCAAGAGCAGAGCACAGTGCTCTGTTTTTTCCGGCCGAGGGGGAGAGGGCTTTGTGGTGCTCTAGCTCACCTCCTATGCACATGAGGTGTTCGATGGAATGCCCGAGCCACACTACTTAAGCTTTCTCCTCTCGAAGTTCGACCTCCAAGCTCCATTTTCCTCGAGATTTGTCTAGATTTAGCGGTCCATCACGCCCCGTCCCCGTCTTCACCGCCGTCGATCACCCGCCCCGATCTCATCACCGACACCACCGTGGTGAGCCTCTTGTTCTTATCTTCTTTCTGAAAGGAAAAATATTCTTACTTGTATGTTTAGATAGATAATTGTATCATTTTCTTACATTTATTATTGCATCTTATATAGTGCGATGGTTTTGGTATCCACCCCCGTCGACCCTCGTCCTGTCTATGATTCGGATTTGGTATGTATATTATCTTTATAACTATTGGTTCATTTATTGTTTATAAAAATTATGCCGACCAACGTGACATAGATTTTATTTATCTAGGATGTATGTGAATCGGAAATGCCAACCGACCCTATTGTCGAGAAGTTAAATTTAGTTGAAGAAGAAAACAATTTGTTGAAGGAAAAAATAAAAAAAATTGAGGAGGAGAAGATGATATTGGAGTTGCATGTTGCGGATGTCGTCGATGATCACAAGATCAAGATGGATGCAATACGCTTGAAGATTAGAAAGATTAGAAAATATGCCATTCATACCGAGGCTTGGTATCATTATGCCGTTGGATCAATTGTTACCTTGGTTGCGATTATGATCGCATTTGTTTTCGCATTGAAATGTTTTACATAGTTTCAATGTATGGTTTAATTAATTAGATGCTCTGGAGAGCTATATGTTGTTAGATGAGAACTATGTATGCACTTTGGTTTTAATGTGATGATGAACTTCTATTAATTTGGGCACTTAATTATATATAATGCACGCAGATGAACCGGCAATGGATGTACGGTGACAGACACACCCGCGAGTACATTAAGGGCGTGCATGAGTTTCTCGATGCGGCTGAGGCAAACAAGCAGAATGGTTTTATGTGTTGTCCATGCACTGAATCTGGGAATACGAGGTCTTACTCTAACCGGAAAATCCGTCACTCCCACCTGCTTTACAAGGGTTTCATGCCACACTATAATGTTTGGACGAGGCACGGAGAAATAGGGGTTATGATGGAAGACGGCGAAGAAGAAGAGTACGATGACAACTATGTGCCCCCTGAATACGGTGATGCTGCAACGGGGGGAGCTGGTGAAGATCAAGAGGAACCAGACGATGTGCCCAATGATGCTGCCACGGGTGAAGCTGCTGAAGATCAAGAGGAACCAGACGATATGCCCGATGATGATGATCTCCGCCGGGTCATTGTCGATGCAAGGACGCAATGCATTAGTCAAAAGGAGAAGCTGAAGTTCGATCGCATGTTAGAGGATCACAAAAAAGGGTTATACCCCAATTGCGAAGATGGCAACACAAAGCTCGGTACCGTACTGGAATTGCTGCAGTGGAAGGCAGAGAATGCTGTGGCTGACAAAGGATTTGAGAAGCTACTGAAAATATTGACGAAGAAGCTTCCAAAGGATAACGAATTGCCCGACAGTACATACGCAGCAAAGAAGGTCGTATGCCCTCTAGGATTGGAGGTGGAGAAGATACATGCATGCCCTAATGACTGCATCCTCTACCGCGGTGCATACAAGGATCTGAACGCATGCCCGGTATGCGGTGCGTTGCGGTATAAGATCAGACGAGATGACCCTGGTGATGTTGACGGCGAGCCCCTCAGGAAGAGGGCTCCTGCGAAGGTGATGTGGTATGCTCCTATAATACCACGGTTGAAACATCTGTTCAGAAACGAAGAGCATGCCAAGTTGATGCGATGGCACAGTGAGAACCGAAACAAAGATGGGAAGTTGAGAGCACCCACTGACGGGTCGCAGTGGAGAAAAATCGAGAGAAAGTACTGGGATGAGTTTGCAAAGGACCCAAGGAATGTATGGTTTGCTTTAAGCGCGGATGGCATTAATCCTTTCGGGGAGCAGAGCAGCAATCACAGCACCTGGCCTGTGACTCTATGTATGTATAACCTTCCTCCTTGGATGTGCATGAAGCGTAAGTTCATTATGATGCCAGTTCTCATCCAAGGCCCTAAGCAACCCGGCAACGAAATTGATGTGTACCTAAGGCCATTCGTTGAAGAACTTTTACAACTGTGGAATGGAAACGGTGTACGTACGTGGGATGAGCACAGACAGGAGGAATTTAACCTTAAGGCGTTGCTGTTCGTGACCATCAACGATTGGCCCGCTCTCAGTAACCTTTCAGGACAGACAAACAAAGGATACCACGCATGCACGCACTGTTTAGATGACACTGAAAGTATATACCTGGACAAATGCAGGAAGAATGTGTACCTGGGCCATCGTCGATTTCTTCCGACCAACCATCAATGTCGAAAGAAAGGCAAGCATTTCAAAGGCGAGGCAGATCACCGGAAGAAGCCTGCCATGCGCACCGGTGATCACGTGCTTGCTATGGTCAATGATTTACATTACGTAATCTTTGGAAAGGGTCCCGGTGGACTAGCTATTCTGAATGACGCTGAGGGACACGCACCCATGTGGAAGAAGAAATCTATATTTTGGGACCTACCCTACTGGAAAGACCTAGAGGTCCGCTCCTCAATCGACGTGATGCACGTGATGAAGAACCTTTGCGTGAACCTGCTAGGCTTCTTGGGCGTGTATGGGAAGACGAAAGATACACCTGAGGCACGAGAGGACCTGCAACGTTTGCACGAAAAAGACGACATGCCTCCGAATTAGTATAAAGGTCCTGCCAGCTACGCTCTTACGAAAGAAGAGAAAGAAATCTTCTTTGAATGCCTGCTCAGTATGAAGGTCACGACTTGCTTCTCGTCGAATATAAAGGGAATAATAAATATGCCAGAGAAAAAGTTTCAGAACCTAAAGTCTCATGACTGCCACGTGATTATGACGCAACTGCTTCCGGTTGCATTGAGGGGGCTTCTACCGGAAAACGTTCGATTAGCCATTGTGAAGCTATGTGCATTCCTCAATGCAATTTCTCAGAAGGTGATCGATCCAGAAATCGTACCAAGGCTAAGGAGTGATGTGGCGCAATGTCTTGTCAGTTTCGAGCTGGTGTTCCCACCATCCTTCTTCAATATCATGACGCACGTCCTAGTTCATCTAGTGGACGAGATTGTCATCCTGGGGCCCGTATTTCTACACAATATGTTCCCCTTTGAGAGGTTCATGGGAGTCCTAAAGAAATATGTCCGTAACCGCGCTAGGCCAGAAGGAAGCATCTCCATGGGCCATCAAACAGAGGATGTTATCGGGTTTTGTGTTGACTTCATTCCTGGCCTTAACAAGATAGGTCTCCCTAAATTGCGGTATGAGGGGAGACTGACTGGAAAAGGCACTCTTGGAAGAGACTCAATAATATGCAGGGACGGATATTCTTGGTCTCAAGCACACTACATAGTTCTACAGAACTCTACCTTGGTGACCCCGTATGTCGATGAACACAAGAATAGTCTGTGCTCCAAACACCCGGAGCAGTGCGACGACTGGATTACATGTGAACACATCAGGACTTTCAGCAGTTGGTTGGAAACACGTCTCAGAGGTGACAACACTGTTTGTGATGAGTTGTACTTGTTGTCAAGGGGACCATCTTTGACTGTATTGACTTAGAAAGGATACGAGATAAATGGGAATACATTTTACACGATCGCCCAAGATCAAAAGAGCACCAACCAAAACAGCGGTGTCCGCTTTGATGTAGCAACCGAGAGCGGAAAGGACACATATTATGGTTACATAGTGGACATATCGGAACTTGACTACGGACCTGATTTTAAGGTCCCTTTGTTTAAGTGCAAATGGATCAATCTGCTAGGCGGCGGGGTACAGGTAGACCCACAGTACGGAATGACAACAGTGGATCTGAAAAATCTTGGGTACACTGACGAACCGTTTGTCCTAGCCAATGATGTGGCACAGGTTATCTATGTGAAGGACATGTCTACCAAACCAAGAAAAAGAAAAGATAAGGAAGCGAATACATCATACGATGAGCCAAAGCGCCACATAGTTCTTTCAGGAAAAAGGGACATCCTGGGAGTGGACGGCAAGACAGACATGTCTGAAGATTATGAAAAGTTTCATGAAATTCCTCCCTTCAATGTCAAGGCTGACCCAAGCATCCTGATAAACAATGAAGATTATCCATGGTTACGGCGCAATAAGCAAATGACACAAGCGAAGAAAAAGTGAAGATTTTCTCCCGCAACTATTATGATGATACCCTGCCAAATTTGTAACAGACGAACATGCTACCATTGTCCGCTTTGTACATGCACATGCTATGTGGGTGAAATTATGATACCATCTCAACTTTCAACTTTTTCAGAGTTCATTTGAAATGCTTTCATGTCTTATGGTTCGAAACTTTGATACTTCGAAAGTGATTGTCCATTTTGTACACGAAGTGCATCAAGTTTTTGTCGTAACCCTCTCTACTTTTTGGAACATGCTATGTGGGTGAAATGATGATACCATGCCAACTTTCAACCTTTTCAGAGTTCATTTTGAAATGCTTTCTAATTTCAGAGTCATTTAGCTCAAAGAATGAATTAATAGCAAACAGAATGAACTACAAAACTTTTATAAAAATAAAAATAATCAATTAAAATATTATGTTATGATCAACTAAAATAAAACTATAATATTCTTCAATAGCAAAAAGAATATAATTTTTGTGACCTAAAATCAAACTATAAGTATTTAATTGTAAGTATAAATAAAAAATAAATAGCAAAGAAGAAAAAAAAAATTCTATTTTTATAGTAAAGTTATTCATAAACTAGTGATTCACACAAATTTTTAAAAATTCAAATTTAAACTATTCAAAATTTAAAACTAATGGCACTAACAGAAAGTTTATAATTTTTGTGACCTAAAATCAAAAAGAAATCACTAAAAAACTATAAGTATTTAGTTGCAAGTATAAATAAAAAATAAATAGAAAAAAATT
>NC_041392.1:98824499-98825290 GCF_002162155.2 Triticum dicoccoides
AAAATAAATAGCAAAGAAGAAAAAAAAAATTCTATTTTTATAGTAAAGTTATTCATAAACTAGTGATTCACACAAATTTTTAAAAATTCAAATTTAAACTATTCAAAATTTAAAACTAATGGCACTAACAGAAAGTTTATAATTTTTGTGACCTAAAAGCAAAAAGAAATCACTAAAAAACTGTAAGTATTTAGTTGTAAGTAGAAATAAAAAATAAATAGAAAAAAAATTCTATTTTTATAGTAAAGTTATTCATAAACTAGTGATTCACACAAATTTTTAAAAATTCAAATTTAAACTATTCAAAATTTAAAAGTAATGGCACTAACAGAAAGTTTATAATTTTTGTGACCTAAAAGCAAAAAGAAATCACTAAAAAACTGTAAGTATTTAGTTGTAAGTAGAAATTAAAAAATAAAAAACCCAAAAAATGTAGAAATAAAAAATAAAAAACCAAAAAAAATGCCTCCTACTGGGCCTCCACGGCCTGAATACGACTAGAAACCCTACATGGGCCAGGATTCAGGCCCGCAGAAGACCCAATAGGCCCACAGGCAGTAGCAAGTTTAGGCCCGAAAGCCTGCATTAGAGAGGAGCTCGAATGGGGAGGCACACCAGCGCTTATAAACCAGTGCCGGTGCCCTTCAGCTAGCGATGTGGGACTAAACTTTTGGGCGCGGGGCAGCACAAGGCCATTGGTCCCGGTTAGTGGCACCAACCGGGACTAAAGGGGGCATTGGTCACGGTTCGTGGCACCAACCGTGACCATTGCCCCCCTTTAGTCCCGGTTT
>NC_041392.1:98825305-98919049 GCF_002162155.2 Triticum dicoccoides
TGCCACCAACCGAGACCAAAGGCCGCTGCTTCCCGCCCTTTGGGCTGCCGAAAATTGGCCTTTGGTCCCGGTTGGTGGCACCAACCGGGACTAAAGGGGGGCATTGGTCCCGGTTTGTGCCACGAACCGCGACCAATGCTCTTGCTATATATACAACACTTGTCAAAAATTTCATTCAGTTCCTCATTGGTCCCGGTTTGTGCCACGAACGAGGTAGGGGGCGCGCCCAGGGGCTAGGGCATGCCCCCACCCTCGTGGATGGTGGGTGGCCCCCTCTGGTACTTTCTTCGCCTGCTCCCATGGAGTTTCAGGACTTTTAGAAAATGTGCAGAATAGGTCTCTAATATTTTCTCCTTTTCCAGCCCAGAATTCCAGATGCCGGCATTCCCCATCTTCATGTAAACCTTGTAAAATAAGAGAGAATATGTATAAGTATTGTGACATAATGTGTATTAACAGCCCATAATGCAATAAATATCGATATAAAAGCATAATGCAAAATGGACGTATCAACTCCCCCAAGCTTAGACCTCGCTTGTCCTCAAGCGAAAGCCGAAATCAAAAAATATGTCCACATGTTTAGAGATAGAGGTGTCAATAAAATAAAATACGGACATGAGGGCATCATGATCATTCTTAGAGCAGTAATATATATTCTGCCGGCCCGGCCCGACAGAATCCCACCTGGAAATACAGTGCATTGACCTCAAAATAGAGAGGGGGGTGAAGAATAACTATTCCATAATATATATTCCTCAATGCACTGTATTTTTAAGTTTCGTAAATTTTGTCTTACTTCATACATAAAAATAGAACGTAAGAAAATATATACTCGCCGCAAAAAATATTTTATGTTACGTAAAATTACGAACATAAAGACATAGTGTAAAACATAGATAAAATGTGATATTTCTGGTCTTATAACCTATTTTTTTGTTTTCTTATACCAAATTTTACGTAGTGAAACAATATGAATGTAAATATTTGTATTTCAAACGTAATTTATTTATGAAGCGATCGTAAGATTATCTCGGGTGAAAAATAATGTATTCTGCACCCTGAGTGATGAATAGGATTACTATATATATAGGACAACAATATTCTAATCCCAGGATTAGAATAGTTATTTGGATCACAGCAGCCCTATATAGAGCCCGAAGACAGGTTCCCGAACTTCCCTGAACTGCCGGCCCGGCCCGACAGAATCCCACCTGGACACCGATCCCGACAGAATCCCACCTGGACCCTGATCCCGATCGAGCCGCCCTCCCCAACCCCCCTCCTCGCCGCTCCTCCCCTCAATCCCCAGTCTCCACCGTGATTCACCGCCGAAAATCCACCGAATCCAGCGCCTCCCTTCCTTCTCCAGATCCTGGCCGACCGGATCGAGCTCTGCCACCTCCGACTCCACCTCCTGCCCGACCGCCGGCGCGGGCGAGCGAGTGATGGCGGACGCTGGCGTGAGGGAGCCAGCGTCGCCTGGAGCCAGCGGAGCCGGCGAAGCCGCCGGATTTCTGCGACGAACGACCGCCATGGACTTCCAGAAGCCTCATCCTCGGTCCATCGTCACCGCCAGACGGCTTGGCAGTGCTCATGACGGCCAAGGCGCAAGCCTACGGCAAACAGTGCACCCAAGGAAGCATCTCGGCGGCGACGCCTTTGAATCTAAGAATGGTATATGAATTTCCTCCCTGATCTTGCAGACTGCTTCAATCTTACCTTACCTGACCATCTTGCTTCTTGCAGATGAACTTCGCACCCTCTACAAGACATGGATTGCCATGCGGTTCCTCTCCTACCTCCACGACGAATTGTTCTCAAGGTGGCCTATCAGCTGCTGGAAAAAGGTTGGCCGAACATCTAGCCAGGGTATGGTTGAACTTCTTCCTTCTGTTTGTTATTTTCTTACAGCCATGTGAAGTTCTGGTAGTGTGTGAGCCTTAGTCCAGGCTACAAACAACATTCTAAAATCTTCCTGCTTACAGCGATGTGAAGTTCATGTAGTTTGTGAGCTTCAGTCCAGGCTACAAACACTAGAAAATCTGCCTACATTCACATGTGGAAAAGCCATGTGAAGTTCAACTAGTAAGTGTGCTAGAGTTCATGTTGGTATGTATCTGGTTTTGTGCAAAAAATAAATAAAAGGAAAATAGAACATGCATGTGATATCACATGAAGGTCAGGTTGGTATTCACTAGAAGTCCAACCATTCAAACTCATGAAGGTTCAGGTTTTTTAACTGTAGACAATATTTCCCCTTTGCAAAACAAGAAGTTCAGGTTGTGGAGAGTGCTCAGTTCAGGTACATATAAGTAATCAAATAGTGTAGAATTAACAGGATGTGAGGTTCATTCTGTGAAGGATGCTCAGTTCAGGTACAAAAGTATTGGCAGATGCTCAGCTCAGTGCATAGTGTGATGGCTCTCCTAGGGGAAAAAATATACACATGAACACCACTTTTATATGAGAAGTTCAGGCTGTGAATAATGCTACGTTCAATTACAAATGTATAGGCAGATCTAACTTGTGTGCTAATAGACATTTTTTTATGTTAACAAGACGAGAGACACATGAAGAAGCTTAGAAGTTCCCAGCAGCAAGTACACAATCCAAAGCCTATACGCGTTGCACCACCCCCTCAATGGGTCACACCTCAAACGCACCAACATCATTACCAACCCGCTCCAGACCAAAAATGGATGACACCCGAAACACATGGAGACTTCCAAGATGCTGGGTCACAGCCCTATCCGCACAACTTTGCGCCACCATGTAATTGGGTGACGCCAGAAATCCCACGCGGAATCTTTGTATCCACCAGCAGACTCCCAAGCACGCCGATAGAGGAGGGGGTTAGCTCAAGTCCTGCGTGTAACTCTGGAGGTTATCCTGGTGTGCCTCATCAATGCCAAAGTGAAGCAACTAAACCGGATCCCAGGACAAATCCAACAGGAACACACACACGGAGGAGAGTGCTTTGCACACTACCATCGTTGGATCCTGCTGCTGCTACAAGTCAGAATTGTACGAAGCATAAGGTAGATGGATTGCTTCACAAAACAAAAGAGCAAACCAAGAACAGGATCGCAATACCTCCACAACCACCTCAAGCAAAAAGGACACAAAAAAGAGAGAGGCCATCTTCAGCCCTCCTTCCTCCTCGTGATCCACTCCTGCATCCTGCTATGATTACTCTGCCGTGCCCCATCCCAGAGGGACACCAGCAGACTCCGGTGGAGTTGCGATCATACACGCACGTAAGTGAAAACAAAAAAAATTATATACGCTTCTTGTATTATCTGCAAATTTCTCTGCTCCCTCTAGGATAACAAGTTCATAAACAACATTTTAACGTGACGTTTGGATTATTTTTTCTTTTTCTGCAGACGCCGGATCTCCCGGATTATCTAATACCAAGACTAAAGATGTGATTCCAAGATGTAGATAAAGCAAGGGAATTTTATAACAGATACGCCAGACACGCTGGTTTTGGAATCAAGAAGACGGGGGGGGGGGGATGACAACCACAAGTATTTTGTTTGCGCATTCCAAGGGATACAGACATCTTCTGTTTCAGAGGCTAACAGGAAGTGAAACAAAACATCACAGAGGACAGGCTGCAATGCAAGAATGAGGGTGAAGGTGCAGGAGGATAAAACATGCGTGGCAGTGGACATTGAGTACAATCATAATCACCAACTCATGCAAACTGATGACATGCTAGTATTCTTGCACTCACACAAGAATTATGACCCCACTATTTTGGAGTACGTAAATCTCCTGCAGTACCATGATGTCAAGCACACAACAATCATGTCCATGCTATCTGAAAATAAAGATGGAAGCTACTTCCTAAGCATGACCGGACGAGACCTACTAAACCAGTAAGTATTCAAACATCCACATACTGCAAATGTAAATAGCATCCTAGGTCACAACCCTTTGAAAGCAAAAATAACACATGCATGTTTGCATGTGATTTGGAGGAAAGCCATGAATGCAAGGAAAGATGATTTGGATGATGTATTGAAACTTGTTTCATTCTTCAAAGACATGAAGGCAATCAATGATGAGTTTTTCTATGACATACAATTGGACAAGGACAAGTCAATTAAAAACATTTTCTGGTCCAATGCAAGCTGCCGAGGAGCCTATCAAGACTTTGGCGATTGCGTAACATTTGACACAACATACAAGACCAACAAATTTCATATGCCTCTGGGAGTGTTTGTTGGAACAAACCATCACTTGCAGTCAACAATATTTGTTGTTGCCCTTATCAGAGACGAAGATGCAAACTCATTCAAGTGGTTGTTCGATACATTTTGTATAGTGCATGAACAACAAGCAGCCAACTTGCATTCTAACAGGTGAGTTTTAAAAAAAACTCTACAAGTTTCATCATCTTTTCAGTCCATGGCTCTGTATTGGGTACATTGGTTTTCTCTGAAAAATAATGTAAAGCAAGCAGTTCAACCACTATTAGCACAGAAGTCCAACTAAACAGTACAAGGAAGCAAAATTATCTGTCACATGTTTAGAAAAAAATTAGTTATGGATGTGAAGTTCAAATACAGGAATCATAGAAGTTCAAGGACAAAAGTTGTAAGAAAAAATATATGTAACATGTACGAAAAATATAGTTATTTACGTGAAGTTCAAGCACTGGTACCACAGAAGTTCAACAACACTGCCGTAAGAAATTTTTTGAGTGTGACACTACTAGTTAGTCCTACGGCTCCCTGTGAAGTTCAAGCACTGGTACCACGGAAGTTCAGCAACACTGATGTAAGAAAAAAATACATGTGACATTCTCAGATAGCCATACTGCTAGATTTGAAGTTCAAGTACTTATACAACATAAGTTCACCGTCAGTGCAAAAAAGAAGCAAGTTTCATTTTTTTAATTAATGCAGACCAGTGCCCATCGATGGCGAAAGCTATACTACAATCATTTCCAAACACCGTCCACAAGCTATGCCGTTGGCACATCATGAAGAAGTACATGGAATACCTCGCGTTGCTGTACAAAAAGTATAAAACATTCAAAGAGGAGTTCACATCTATATTAAACTGCCCGCTGATGCCAACGGAGTTTGAAGATGCCTGGGCTGAACTCGTGCACAAGTACAACCTCGAGAACGACCAGATGATGATGCAGCTCTGAGTGATAGGTGATACGTCTCCAACGTATCTATAATTTTTGATTGCTCCATGCTATATTATCTACTGTTTTGGACATTATTGGGATTTATTTTCCACTTTTATGTTATTTTTGGGACTAACCTATTAACTGGAGGCCCAGCCTAGAATTGCTGTTTTTTTGCCTATTTTAGGGTTTCAATGAAAAGGAATATCAAACGGAGTCCAAATGGAATGAAACCTTCGGGAACGTGATTTTCTCGCCGAACATGATCCAGGAGACTTGGACCCTACGTCAAGAAACAAAGGAGGAGGCCATAAGGTAGGGGGCGCGCCTACCCCCCAGGCGCGCCATCCACCCTCGTGGGCCCCCTGTTGCTCCACCGACGTACTCCTTCCTCTTATATATACCTATGTACCCCCAAACGATCAGATACGGAGCCAAAACCCTAATTCTACCACCGTAACTTCCTGTATCCACGAGATCCCATCTTGGGGCCTGTTCCAGAGCTCCGCCGGAGACCATAGCCTCTCTGATGAAGTGTGAGTAGTTTACCTCAGACCTTCGGGTCCATAGTTATTAGCTAGATGGCTTCTTCTCTCTTTTTGGATCTCAATACAATGTTCTCCCCCTCTCTTGTGGAGATCTATTCGATGTAATTGTTTTTGCGGTGTGTTTGTTGAGACCGATGAATTGTGGGTTTATGATCAAGTTTATCTATGAACAATATTTGAATCTTCTCTGAATTCTTTTATGTATGATTGGTTATCTTTGCCAGTCTCTTCGAATTATCAGTTTGGTTTGGCCTACTAGATTGATCTTTCTTGCAATGGGAGAAGTGCTTAGCTTTGGGTTCAATCTTGCGGTGTCCTTTACCAGTGATAGTAGGGGCAGCAAGGCACGTATTGTATTGTTACCATCGAGGATAACAAGATGGGTTTTTTGTCATATTGCATGAATTTATCCCTCTACATCATGCCATCTTGCTTAAGGCGTTACTCTGTTCTCATGAACTTAATACTCTAGATGCATGCTGGATAGCTGTCGATGAGTGGAGTAATAGTAGTAGATGCAGGCAGGAGTCGGTCTACTTGTCTTGGACGTGATGCCTATATACATGATCATACCTAGATATTCTCATAACTATGCTCAATTCTTTCAATTGCTCAACAGTAATTCGTTCACCCACCGTAAAATACTTATGCTCATGAGAGAAGCCACTAGTGAAACCTATGGCCCCCCGGTCTATCTTCATCATATTAATCTTCAAAAACTTAGTTATTTCCTTTGCTTTTACTTTGCCTTTATTTTACTTTGCATCTTTATCACAAAAATACCAAAAATATTATCTAATCATATTTATCAGATCTCACTCTTGTAAGTGATTGTGAAGGGATTGACAACCCCTTATCGCGTTGGTTGCGAGGAGTTATTTGCTTTGTGCAGGTACTAGGGGACGCGCGCGCAACCTCCTACTGGATTGATACCTTGGTTCTCAAAAACTGAGGGGAAATACTTATGCTACTTTGGTGCATCATCCTTTCCTCTTCGGGGAAATCCAACGCAGTGCTCAAGAGGTAGCAAGAAGAATTTCTGGCGCCGTTGCCGGGGAGGTTCGCGCAAGTCAATATTTGATTCCTGACAACGAGCCATTTCTGGCGCCGTTGAGTCAACATACCAAGTACCCATCACAATCCTTATCTCCCACATTACATTATTTGCCATTTGCCTCTCGTTTTCCTCTCCCCCACTTCACCCTTGCCGTTTTATTCGCCCTCTCTCTCTCTCTATCCTCCCTCTCTTTCTCTATTTGCCTCTTTTTGCTCGCTTGCTTTTTGTTTGCTTGTGTGTTGGATTGCTTTCTTGTCACGATGGCTCAAGATAACACTAAATTGTGTGACTTTACCAATACCAACAACAATGATTTTTTTAGCACTCCGATTGCTCCCCTTACCGATGCTGAATCTTGTGAAATTAATGCCGCTTTGCTGAATCTTGTTATGAAAGATCAGTTTTCCGGCCTTCCTAGTGAAGATGCTGCTACCCATCTAAATAGATTCGTTGAATTGTGTGATATGCAAAAGAAGAAAGATATGGATAATGATATTGTTAAATTGAAGCTATTTCCTTTTTCGCTTAGAGATCATGCTAAAGCTTGGTTTTCGTCTTTGCCTAAAAATAGTATTGATTCTTGGAACAAGTGCAAAGATGCTTTTATCTCTAAGTATTTTCCTCCCGCTAAGATCATCTCCCTTAGAAACGATATTATGAATTTTAAGCAACTTGATCATGAACATGTTCACAAGCTTGGGAGAGGATGAAATTAATGATACGTAATTTCCCTACTCATGGTTTGAATTTGTGGATGATTATACAATTTTTTTATGCCGGATTGAATTTTGCTTCTAGAAATCTTTTAGATTCGGCCGCGGGAGGCACTTTTATGGAAATCACCTTAGGAGAAGCTACTAAACTCCTAGATAATATTATGGTTAATTATTCTCAATGGCATATTGAAAGATCTACTAATAAAAAGGTGCATGCGATAGAAGAAATTAATGTTTTGAGTGGAAAGATGGATGAACTTATGAAATTATTTGCTAGTAAGAGTGTTTCTTCTGATCCTAATGATATGCCCTTGTCTACCTTGATTGAGAATAATAATGAATCTATGGATGTGAATTTTTTTGGTAGGAACAATTTTGGTAACAACGCGTATAGAGGTAATTTTAATCCTCGGCCTTATCCTAGTAATCCCTCTAATAATTATGGTAATTCCTACAACCATTCTTATGGAAATTATAATAAGATGCCCTCTGATTTTGAATCTAATATTAAAGAATTTATTACTTCACAAAAGAATTTCAATGCTTTGATTGAAGAAAAAATGCTTAAGATTGATGATTTGGCTAGAAACGTGGATAGAATTTCTCTTGATGTTGATTCTTTGAAACTTAGATCTATTCCACCTAAGCATGATATCAACGAGTCTCTCAAATCCATGAGAATTTCATGAGTGCAAAGAAAGAACCGCTAGGATGCGTGCTAAGAAAGATGCCTTTATAAGAGCGTGTTCTTCTAGTTCCTATGAAAATAAAGATGAAGATATAAAAGTTCTTGATGTGTCCCCTATTAAATCTTTGTTTTTCAATATGAATCTTGATAATCATGGGACTGAATATGATCCACCTTTACCTAGAAGACGTTCCAAAAATTCGGAGTTTTTAGATCTTGATGCTAAAATTGATGAAAGTGGGATCGAAGAAATTAAAACCCTAGATGTTGCTAAACCCACTATTTTGGATTTCAAGGAATTTAATTATGAAAATTTCTATTTGATTGATTGTATTTCCTTGTTGCAATCCGTGCTAAATTCTCCTCATGCTTATAGTCAAAATAAAGTGTTTACTAAACATATCGTTGATGCCTTGATGCAATCTTATGAAGAAAAACTTGGATTGGAAGTTTCTATCCCTAGAAAACTTTATGATGAGTGGCAACCAACTATTAAAATTAAAATTAAATATCATGAATGCTATGCTTTGTGTGATTTGGGTGCTAGTGTTTCCACGATTCCAAAGACTTTGTGTGATTTGTTAGGTTTCCGTGATTTTGATGATTGCTCTTTAAACTTGCACCTTGCGGATTCCACTATTAAGAAACCTATGGTAAGAATTAATGATGTTCTTATTGTCGCAAATAGGAATTATGTGGCCATAGATTTTATCGTACTTGACATAGATTGCAATCCTTCATGTCCTATTATTCTTGGTAGACCTTTCCTTAGAACGATTGGTGCTATTATTGATATGAAGGAAGGAAATATTAGATTCCAATTTCCGTTAAAGAAAGGCATGGAACACTTCCCTAGAAAGAAAATTAAATTACCTTATGAATCTATTATGAGAGCCACTTATGGACTGCCTACCAAAGATGGCAATACCTAGATCTATCCTTGCTTTTTATGCCTAGCTAGGGACGTTAAACGATAGTGCTTGTTGGGAGGCAACCCAACTTTATTTTTATTCCTTGCTTTTTGCTCCTTTTTAGTAATAAATAATTTATCTAGCCTATGTTTTGGTTGTGTTTTTTGTGTTTAATTAGTGTTTGTGCCAAGTAGAACCGTTGGGAAGACTTGGGGAAAGTCCTGATATCTTGCTGTAAAAAACAGAAACTTTAGCGCTCACGAGAACTGCTGCCATTTTTATTTGGAAAGTGATATTTAGTTAATTATTTTTGCATATGATTAATATATAAATTCCTCACTTCCAGAAATTTATTTTAGAATTTTTGGGGTTCCAGATATTTCTCTAGCTACAGATTACTACAGACTGTTCTGTTTTTGACAGATTCTATTTTTCGTGTGTTGTTTGCTTATTTTGATGAATCTATGGCTAGAAAATAGTTTATAAACCATAGAGAAGTTGGAATACAGTGGGTTTAACACCAATATAGATAAAGAATAGTTCATTATAGTACCTTGAAGTGGTCTTTTGTTTTCTTTCGCTAACGGAGCTCACGAGATTTTCTACTTTGAGTTTTGTGTTGTGAAGTTTTCAAGTTTTGGGTAAAGATTTGATGGATTATGGAACAAGGAGTGGCAAGAGCTTAAGCTTGGGGATGCCCATGGCACCCCCAAGATAATCTAAGGACAACTAAAAGCCAAAGCTTGGGGATGCCCCAGAAGGCATCCCCTCTTTCGTCTACTTCTATCGGTAACTTTACTTGGAGCTATATTTTTATTCACCACATGATGTGTTTTGATTGGAGCGTCTTGTATGATTTGAGTCGTACACACCTTTTGAGAGAGCCATACATGATTTGGAATTTGTTAGAATACTCTATGCGCTTCACTTATATCTTTTGAGTTATATAGTTTTGCTCTAGTACTTCACTTATATTTTTTAGAGCACGGTGGTGGATTTGTTTTATAGAAACTATTGATCTCTCATGCTTCACTTAGATTATTTTGAGAGTCTTAAATAACATGGTAGTTTGCTTAAATAATCCTAAATATTCTAGGTATTCAAGATTAGAAAAAAATTCCTATGAGTATTTTGAATACTAAGAGAAGTTTGATGCTTGATGATTGTTTTGAGAAATGGAGGTAATAATATCAAAGTCGTGCTAGTTGAGTAGTTGTGAATTTGAGAAGTGCTTGTGTTGAAGTTTGCAAGTCCCGTAGCATGCACGTATGGTAAACATTGTGTAACAAATTTGAAACATGGGGTGTTCTTTGATTATCTTCCTTATGAGTGGCGGTCGGGGACGAGTGATGGTCTTTTCCTACCAATCTATCCCCCTAGGAGCATGCGCGTAGTGCTTGGTTTTTGATGACTTGTAGATTTTGCAATAAGTATGTGAGTTCTTTATGACTAATGTTGAGTCCATGGATTATACGCACTCTCACCCTTCCATCATTGCTAGCCTCTTCGGTACCGTGCATTGCCCTTTCTCACATTGAGAGTTGGTGCAAACTTCGTCGGTGCATCCAAACCCCATGATATGATACACTCTTTCACACATAAACCTCCTTATATCTTCCTCAAAACAGCCACCATACCTACCTATTATGGCATTTCCATATCCATTCTGAGATATATTGCCATGCAACTTTCCACCATTCCTTTTATCATGACACATTCATCATTGTCATATTGCTTAGCATGATCATGTAGTTCCCATAGTATTTGTGGCAAAGCCACCGTTCGTAATTTTCATACATGTCACTCTTGATTCATTGCATATCCCGGTACACCGTCAGAGGCATTCATATAGAGTCATGTTTTGTTCTAGTATCGAGTTGTAATCATTGAGTTGTAAATAAATAGAAGTGTGATGATCATCATTTTCTAGAGTCCCAAGTGAGGAATAAAAAAAAGAGAAAGGCCATATAAATAAAATAAGAAGGCCCACAAAAAATTAGAGAAAAAGAGAGAAGGGACAATGCTACTATCCTTTGCCACACTTGTCCTTCAAAGTAGCTCCATAATCTTCATGATAGAGAGTCTTTTGTTTTGTCACTTACATACTAGTGGGAAATTTTCATTATAGAACTTGGCTTGTATATTCCAACAATGGGCCTCCTCAAGTGCCCTAGGTCTTCGTGAGCAAGCAAGTTGGATGCTCACCCACTTAGTTTCTTTTATTGAGCTTTCATACATTTATAGCTCTAGTGCATCCGTTGCATGGCAATCCCTACTCCTTGCATTAACATCAATCAATGGGCATCTCCATAGCCCATTGATTAGCCTCGTTGATGTGAGACTTTCTCCCTTTTTGTCTTCTCCACATAACCCCCATCATCATATTCTATTCCATCCATAGTGCTATGTCCATGGCTTGCGCTCATATACTGCGTGAAAGTTTATAGGTTTGAGATTGCTAAAGTATGAAACAATTGCTTGGCTTGTCATCGGGGTTGTGCATGATGAGAGCATTCTTGTGTGACGAAAATGGAGCATGACTAAACTATATGATTTTTTAGGGATGAACTTGCTTTGGCCATGTTATTTTGAGAAGACATAATTGCTTAGTAAGTATGCTTGAAGTATTATTATTTTTATGTCAATATGAACTTTTATCTTGAATCTTTCGGATCTGAATATTCATGCCACAATTAAGAAGAGTTACATTAAAATTATGCCTAGTAGAATTCCACATCAAAAATTCTGTTTTTATCATTTACCTACTCGAGGACGAGCAGGAATTAAGCTTGGGGATGTTTGATACGTCTCCAACGTATCTATAATTTTTGATTGCTCCATGCTATATTATCTACTATTTTGGACATTATTGGGCTTTATTTTCCACTTTTATATTATTTTTGGGACAAACCTATTAACCGGAGGCCCAACCCAGAATTGCTGTTTTTTGGCCTATTTTAGGGTTTCGAAGAAAAGGAATATCAAATGGAGTCCAAACGGAATGAAACCTTCGGGAACGTGATTTTCTCGCCGAACATGATCCAGGAGACTTGGACCCTACGTCAAGAAGCAAAGGAGGAGGCCACGAGGTAGGGGGCACGCCTACCCCCCAGGCGCGCCCTCCACCCTCGTGGGCCCCCAGTTGCTCCACCGACGTACTCCTTCCTCCTATATATACCTACGTACCCCCAAACGATCAGATACGGAGCCAAAACCCTTATTCAACCGCCGAAACTTTCTGTATCCACGAGATCCCATCTTGGGTCCTGTTCTGGAGCTCCGCCGGAGGGGGTATCCATCACGGAGGGCTTCTACATCAAGACCATAGCCTCTCCGATGAAGTGTGAGTAGTTTACCTCAGACCTTCGGGTCCATAGTTATTAGCTAGATGGCTTCTTCTCTCTTTTTGGATCTCAATACAATGTTCTCCCCTCTCTTGTGGAGATCTATTCGATGTAATCTTCTTTTTGCGGTGTGTTTGTTGAGATCGATGAATTGTGGGTTTATGATCAAGTTTATCTATGAACAATATTTGAATCTTCTCTGAATTCTTTTATCTTTGATTGGTTATCTTTGCAAGTCTCTTCGAATTATCAGTTTGGTTTGGCCTACTAGATTGATCTTTCTTGCAATGGAGAAGTGCTTAGCTTTGGGTTCAATCTTGCGGTGTCCTTTCCTAGTGATAGTAGGGGCAGCAAGGCACGTTGAGGGAGTCCGGGATTAGGGGTCTCCGGACAGCCGAACTATATCCTTTGGCCGGACTGTTGGACTATGAAGATACAAGATTGAAGACTTCATCTCATGTCCGGATGGGACTCTACTTGGCGTGGAAGGCAAGCTAGGCAATACGGATATGTATATCTCCTCCTTTGTAACCGACCTTGTGTAACCCTAACCCCCACCAGTGTCTATATAAACCGGAGGGTTTTAGTCCGTAGGACACAATAACATACAATCATACAATAGGCTAGCTTCTAGGGTTTAGCCTCTCCGATCTCGTGGTAGATCAACTCTTGTAATACCCATATCATCAAGAATAAATCAAGCAGGACGTTGGGTTTTACCTCCATCAAGAGGGCCCGAACCTGGGTAAAACATTGTGTCCCCTGCCTCCTGTTACCATCCGCCTTAGACGCACACCCGAGATCCGCCGGTTTTGACACCGACATTGGTGCTTTCATTGAGAGTTCCTCTGTGTCTTCATCATCAGGCTTGATGGCTCCTTCGATCATCGTTAGCAATGCAGTCCAAGGTGAGACTTTTCTCCCCGGACAGATCTTTGTGTTCGGCGGCTTTGCACTACGGGCCAATTTGCTTGGCCATCTGGAGCAGATTGAAAGCCACACCCCTGGCCATCAGGTCAGGTTTGGAAACTTAAACTACACGGCCGATGTCCGTGGAGACTTGATCTTCGACGGATTCGAGCCCCTGCCATGTGCGCCAGGCGGTCCATATTCTGGAGATCGCACCAGCAGCCACTCCGAGCCTCAATTCGGAGCCAATCGTGCCATCCATGGATGGGTGGATAGACCCCGTCATGGAGGCCGTATCCTCAGCGGCGATCAAGCCGAATATCGACCTTACCCTTCACGAGAGCCGTGTTGCCAAACTGCCGGATTCTTCCCCGGCCACGGACTCCGAACCGCCTGCGCCCGTGCCTATCAAATCCGACTAGGCGCCAATCATGGAGTTCACCTCCGCGGATATCTTTCAGCACTCGCCCTTCGGCGACATACTGAATTCATTAAAGTCTCTCTCCTTTTCAGGAGAGTCCTGGCCGAACTATGTCCGGCAGGATTGGGATGCGGATGATGAGGAAATTTGTCGCCCACCCACCACCCACTTAGTAGCCACTGTCGATGACTTAACCGACACGCTCGACTTTGACTCCAAAGACATCGACGGTATGGACGACGGTGCAGGAGACGAACAGGAACCACTGCCCACAGGGCACTGGATGCCCACTTCATCACATGACGTATACATGGTGGACACACCAAAAGAAAACGACGACGAGGAACGGAAGGACGCAACGAAGGGTTGTCCCCTCGAGAAGCAGTCAAGGCGGCTGCGTAAGCGCCGCCCCAATCCCGCCTCGGCAGAAACAATGATCATATAGACCCAGCCTTAGAGCAGGGTGAACAATCGCCGGACCACGGCAAAACGGAGAATCAAACCGAACAACCCAAATCTGTCAAAGATAATAGTCCGGACGACATCACACCAGACGGACACCTGGAGCAATAGAATGCCCGTCAAAGGCTTGTTGCCACCGCGAGGAGTCTAAAAAAGCAGAAGCAAAGGCTCAAGGCTACGCAAGACACACTCAGAATCAGATGGAGTAAAGTACTCAACACAGCAGCGAAGTACGGCGGTAATCTCCCCACCAAGAGCTACCCGAAGCGGAAGTTGCTACCTAAATTCGATGAGGAGGCCTTAGATCCCTCGCAACCAAAAATTAAAACGGCCATCTGCCCGGATAGACGACCTCACGGCCAACATAGAGCAGCAAACAATGCCGCACATAAGCCAATACGCGATCCACGTGAGGGCTCGCATCAAAATTACGGCGCAACCAGATCCATCTATGGACCACGCAAGCGCGCTCCGGCATACGATGCAACACAAAAAACATCCGAACATCACGGTACACCCAGATACAGGGGTGCCTCACACCCCCTATGTTTCACCGACGAGGTGCTGGACCATGAATTTCCAGAGGGATTCAAACCTGTAAACATAGAGGCATACGACGGAACAACAGACCCTGGGGTCTGGATTGAGGACTATATCCTCCATATCCATATGGCTCGAGGAGATGATCTCCATGCCATCAAGTACTTACCCCTCAAGCTCAAAGGGCCAGCTCGGCACTGGCTCAAAAGCCTCCCCGAAATCTCCATTGGAAGCTGGGAAGAGCTCGAAGACGCTTTTCGGGCAAATTTTCAAGGGACTTATGTCTGACCTCCGGATGCGGACGATTTAAGTCATATAACTCAACAGCCCGGAGAGTCAGCCCGAAAGCTTGGGAACATGTTTCTTACAAAAAAGAACCAAATAGTCGACTGTCCGGACGCCGAAGCCTTGGCATCTTTTAAACACAGCGTCCGAGACGAATGGCTCGCCAGACACCTCGGCCAAGAAAAGCCGAGAACAATGGCAGCATTAACAAGCCTCATGACCTGCTTTTGCGCGGGCGAGGACAGCTGGCTAGCTCGATGCAGCACCAGCGACCCAAGTACATCCGAAGTTAGAGATGGAAATGGGAAATCACGACGCAGCAAAAATAATAAGCGCTGGAATAAAGAACACAACCCGAAGAGCACGACGGTAAACGCCAAATTCAAAAGCTCTTGGCCAGGTCAGCAAAAGCCGCCCTCTAAAGGCGCTAGAGATGAACTATCCAGCCTAAACAAAATTCTAGACCAAATATGTCGGATCCATAGCACCCCCAATAAACCTGCAAATCATACCCACAGAGAATGTTGGGTCTTCAAGCAGTCCGGCAAGCTCAATGCCATACACAAGGGGGAGGATACACCAAGCGAAGACGAGGATGAGCCTCTCAAGCAAGACACTGGGGAACAAAAGAAATTTCCACCAGAAGTCAAAACAGTAAACGTGTTACACGCGATCAAGGGGAGAAACAAAGCGGCACTCCTAGAGAAATATGCCCAAGGGCCTATCACCGCGGAGTCCTGCCACTGGCCATCTCAACCGATCACTTTCGACCATCGGGATTACTCAGCAAGTATCCGGCGTGCAGGATGGGCTGCCTTGGTATTAGATCCAATAATTGATGGATACCACTTCACACGAGTCCTGATGGACGGTGGCAGTAGTCTAAACCTGATATATCAGGATACAATCTGCAAAATGGGGATAGACCCAACGAAATTTGCCACAGCAATACTACCTTTAAAGGAGTAACGCCAGGCCCAGGGGCTCATTGCACGGGGTCCCTGCTACTAGAGGTTATATTCAGCTTCCCCAATAACTTCCGTAGCGAAAATTTAACCTTCCACATTGCTTCGTTCCAAAGTAGCTATCAAGTACTTGGACGCGAAGCTTTCACTCGCTTTAATGCAATACCGCATTACGCTTCCCTCACGCTTAAGATGCCCGGTCCATGTGGCATCATTACAGTAAATGGAAATATTGAGCGATCCCTGCGCGCCGAAGAGAGTGCGGCTGCCTTGGCAGCCGCATACTAAAACGGCCTCACCAACTAAAGCATTCGATAGGTCGTCAAGACTATAGACACGGCTAGACGAGTCCGACGCAGCTATATGTAATTCATACAGGTTTGATGGCCACACCCCTATTACAAATACAAGGGGCTCAACGCGCGTAGACAAGTGACAATTTTTACGCATCTTGAATTCTACATGGTTTCTTTAATATGACCTACTTTTTTGCACGACAAGTTTTCACCTAAGTTCCTCTCTTTTACAGATGACCATCGTGCTACACCCGTCCAGGATACGGCACAACGGAGACACAGGCGTAGACATGCAGCAGGGACCCATTCCAAGGATTCTTTTTAGATTAAGACCCTGCGTAAACCTTTCTTACTGTCTCTTGTTGATACACATCCCTCGGATTCTCAATACTATTGAGAAGGATGCTGGCGTCTTGGCATGTGGCCACGTCAGAATAATGCACGTACCTGGACACTAGGGGCTTCTTACAAAGGGCACTATTTAGGCCCGGTTTATACCATAAAGACCGAATACCTTAGGAAGTGTTCGGCGTCGCGAGTTTGGCCTTATATGCATCAGCTCTGAATCATGTCTTTGGTAAAATGTTGGGTTTGCCCGGCTCCTGTGTTTTGCTACCTTATTTTCCGCTCTATCGGCTAAGGCGGCACCAGGATAACTACTGCGATTGTTCCCTGGTTCATCCGGACGAGCACCTCAATAGAGAAAGCCGAAAACTGACTGTCATGATATAGCGTGAGACTGGTCAACCACTCGATGACCTATTGGAATGTTAGAATTCCTCCGCCTTAACGAAGGGCCGTTTCCCGGCTAGGCATGTACGCACCCTGAATTCGGGAGAGTGCGGAGCCACCAGGGGCTATATAGTAGCCCCACCATCAAACTCCTATGGCTAAGTGAAAGTGTTAAAGCATTATAGTCCGGTTGCCTCATTCGCTGCACTATCACCTCCTTATTAGGACCAAGACGTTGGATTAAGTGTGAAGACGCGTCTTCTGCGAACACCCCCGCATTATATGCGTGGGGGCTGAAGGCAACGACTGCAATCTTTCAGGTTATATACATATATACATAAACGGCCGCACAGGAGGCATCATATTACTTTCAGGCAAAAGTATAAATACAACCTTAATAAATTTCGTAAACATTGTTTTTATAATGGGAATACATGTCACTCAAACATAATATTCTTCGAGCACTGGGCCTCTATCAAACGAGCACCCTCAAGAACTTCTTCAAAATAGTGCTCGGCAGCCACTCGACCTATGGCCGAACCCTGCGCCACAACAGTGGTAGCATCCATCTCCGCCCAGTATGCTTTGACACGGGCAAGGGCCATCTGCAAGCCTTCTATGCACGCTGACCTCTTCATAGCATTGATGCGCGGCACCGCACCAAGGAACTGCTGCACTAAGCTTAAATAGTTGTTCGGCTTCGGCTTTTCCGACCATAGATGATCTATGACGAACCTCATGGCGAGTCCGGACAATCTATTGAGTTCGGCCCATCCGACAACTTGATCAGTTAGTGGAAGAGGACGCTCTGGAACGTTAAACTGCGACCAGAATAGCTTGTCCACTTCACGATCTGTTTGATCTCGAAAGTATTCGGCCGCATCGACAACACTCGCCGTCAAATCAAGATATGCGTCTGCCGAACTCCACAGCCGATCCAGGGGGGCATACCGCGGATCTCTGAACATCCTCCGCAGCAAAAAGGGCTTCCCAGCCACAATATCACTAGCTTTACGCAGCTCTTCCTTCTTTTCCCTCATGGCAGAGCGGGTGTCTTTGGCCGCCATCGTGGCCTTTCGAGGTCCGTCGCATTCGCTCGGTTTTCTTCTTCAAGGAACTGCCAACGGTCGGCAGTGTCTTTTAACTTTACAGCCATCTTGGCCATCTTTTCTTTGCTCTCGCAATGCGCGGCCTTCTCGGCTCTTAACTCTTCGGCCGCCTTTTAAGCGGCCGCATTACTAATCCTTGTTTGTTCGTTGGCTTGGGCAAGTTCCGCCCGAAGGGTCTCCACGGCAGCAGCTCCATTTGCAGTCACAACATATTAAAGATACTGGCATCACGCTGCTCTTACTATGTGACATTGACCGGAAAAACATTACTTACCCCGTGCCTCGTCAAGCCGCTTGTTAACAAGCTCGATGTCGGCATCTTCCGCATCCAGTTGCCACTTTAGTTTGGCAAACTCATTAGTCCGGCCAGCCACCGGAGCTTCCATCACCTGCACATAAAGCGGTATGGTTATTACCTGGGACTACGATCCTCTGTTTGCGCCGTTCTCGGTGACAACCAGAGTCTCAGGGGCTACTATCTACACAGGGCACACCTAAAAATGTGCTGTACCATCACAAATGTACATCATTTTATGTACCTCAAAGCCCGTCAGTAGACTCATAATGGCGTCATGCAACCCGCTTTCGTGGATGAAATCCTTTCCATCACCGTACCCATCAATGTACGGTGTTCTTCCGAGATGGTCACCCGCCTTAGCAGATCCCTCAGTGCGTCCGACCGCATACCAGACGGCGCCGGACTCTTTTGTTTGCTCTCTTCAAGAGCCGGATGCTGGGGACTTCGGGTGACTATAGGATTATCTTATGGCCTCACTGGATCCAGAGAGGCCCTCCGTGACGACAATTCAAGGTCGCCCGCTTCTTGAGCGGGGGAGTCCGGGGGAGGCGTTTCACTCTCCATCTTCTCTGGAAGAAGGTCCCCTGAAGACGAGCTCCGTTGAGAAGGGCTAAGATCCGAACTGCAAGATAAACGCTTCGGTTATTTTCCTCGGAAGTAAGGTAGAATATCTTTACTATTAAGTATTTTTTTATCACTTACGGCTCGTTAGAGGGCTGATCCCCGCGCGGACTTTGTGCGGCAAAAGCACCCTCCGAGGCAGGACCCTCTGGTGGAGACTTCTTCTCTCGTTTGGAAGCCTTGGTTTCCGGATCTTCAGAGGCAGTCCTCTTCCTTCCCCGAAACGAGAGAAGGTCAGATTCTTCCCCTTGGTTATCCTCCTTCACGTAGGCGCTCATTCCCTCGGTTGGAATTGGTAGAGATGGGGCCCCGCTTTTGACCTCATTATTCCCCCTTTATCTTCCTTTGAGGGCTCCGGGCAAGGTGCTAGCTCGAGCATCTTTTCCAGTACCGGATTGTCCAAACCCTCAGGAAGGGGGGCCGATCACCGAATCATATTCGCCTTTGTTAGCTAGTCCTGGTCAAAGAGCGATTTCTTAGAATGACGTCATGGTAAATGAAAGATGGTGTGTTTGGCTAGAGGATTACTTACTTGGTCGGCGATACGGTTGCTGCTCAGGCCCACGTCCTCGGTAGTATCCGGACACTCTATTTGGGGTCCGAAGAATGATTTGTACATCTCCTCGTGCGTCAGGCCGAGGAAATTCTAAATAGTGCGCGGCCCTTCTGGGTTGAACTCCCACATGCGAGGGGCCGGTGTTTGCAAGGCTGGACTCGATGAACCAGCATGACTTGCACCACCATAACCAGACTAAAATCTCCGTCGAAGAGATCTTGAATGCGGCTTTGCAGTATAGGCACGTCCTTGGCTGGACCCCAGCTCAGCCCTCTGCTAATCCATGACATCAGTTGTGGTGGAGGGCCCGAGCGGAAAGCAGGGGCGGCCACCCACTTGGCACTTCTAGAAGCTGTGATGTAAAACCACTCCCGCTGCCATAATCCGGACACCTCTAGAAAGGAACCCTTTGGCCATGGAGCTCCATCAATTTTACTTATTAATGCGCCTCCGCGCGCTACGTGCTGCCCCTCGACCATCTTCGGCTTCACGTCAAAGGTCTTGAGCCACAGGCCGAAGTGAGGGGTAATGTGGAGGAAGGCCTCACATACGACAATAAATGCCGAGATGTGGAGAAAGGAGTCCGGGGCTAGATCGTGGAAATCTAGCCCGTAATAGAACATCAAACCCCTAACAAAGGGATCCAGAGTGAGGCCTAGGCCTCGGAGGAAGTGGGAGATGAACACAACGTTCTCGTTGGGTTCGGGAGTAGGGACGACCTGCCCTCGGGCAGGCAACCGATGCAAAACCTCGGCGGTCAGGTATCTGGCCTCCCTCAACTTCTTGATATCCTCTTCCGTAAAGGAGGAGGGCATCCACCGGCCTTGAAGGCTAGATCCAGACATGATTGATTATCCGAAGCACCTGACCTGGGCTTTGGGTGTTAGAACTCGAGGCGGGGGAAGGATTCGATTGAGCACGGGAGGGAAAAAAGTAAAAGCCTTGTCCCTTTATAAAGAGGGTGAATATCAAGCGTCCTCCTAGTGGCCGTTTGGGACTTGCCTAAAATCTATGAGTCCTAGGCATGGTTGGGTTACCCATGACCGTATTGACGAGAATCCCATAATTAGGGGAACACGATCTCTGCTTTGACAAGACGTGTCAAGAAACCGCCTCGCGTTATGTGTGGAGCTGGTTGAAGAAAAACGGTTCGAATAATCACCAAGCCATGGCCTGATGTCATGTTGCCAAAGCGTGTCAGCAGATTAAGATTTTTGGAAATATTACTCTTTCTACGGTGGTATGTGGAATTTATTTTGCAGGGTCGAACACTATCCTGGTATTCAAACTCTTCCGTGATGTGTTCGGAGGAGGAACCCGCCTTGCAATGCCGAAGACAACACTGTGCGCCGGACTCATCGTCATTGAAGCCTGGTTCAGGGGCTACTGAGGGAGTCCGGGATTAGGGGTCTCCGGACAGCCGGACTATATCCTTTGGCCGGACTGTTGGACTATGAAGATACAAGATTGAAGACTTCATCTCGTGTCGGGATGGGACTCTACTTGGCGTGGAAGGCAAGCTAGGCAATACGGATATGTATATCTCCTCCTTTGTAACCGACCTTGTGTAACCCTAACCCCCTCTGGTGTCTATATAAACCGGAGGGTTTTAGTCCGTAGGACACAATAACATACAATCATACCATAGGCTAGCTTCTAGGGTTTAGCCTCTCCGATCTCGTGGTAGATCAACTCTTGTAATACCCATATCATCAAGAATAAATCAAGCAGGACGTAGGGTTTTACCTCCATCAAGAGGGCCCGAACCTGGGTAAAACATCGTGTCCCCTGGCTCATGTTACCATCCACCTTAGACGCACAGTTCGGGACCCCCTACCCGAGATCCGCTGGTTTTGACACCGACACACATATTGTATTGTTGCCATCGAGGATAACAAGATGGGGTTTTTTATCATATTGCATGAATTTATCCCTCTACATCATGCCATCTTGCTTAAGGTGTTACTCTATTTTCATGAACTTAATACTCTAGATGCATGCTGGATAGTGGTCGATGAGTGGAGTAATAGTAGTAGATGCAGGAAGGAGTCGGTCTACTTGTCTTGGACGTGATGCCTATATACATGATCATACCTAGATATTCTCATAACTATGCTCAATTCTGTCAATTGCTCAATAGTAATTCGTTCACCCACCGTAAAATACTTTTGCTCTTGAGAGAAGCCACTAGTGAAACCTATGCCCCCCAGGTCTATCTTCATCATATTAATCTTCAAAAACTTAGTTATTTCCTTTGCTTTTACCTTGCCTTTATTTTATTTTGCATCTTTATCACAAAAATACCAAAAATATTATCTTATCATATCTATCAGATCTCACTCTCGTAAGTGACCGTGAAGGGATTGACAACCCCTTATCGCGTAGGTTGCGGGGAGTTATTTGCTTTGTGCAGGTACTAGGGGACGCGCGCGCAACCTCCTACTGGATTGATACCTTGGTTCTCAAAAACTGAGGGAAATACTTATGCTACTTTGCTGCATCATCCTTTCCTCATCAGGGAAATCCAACGCAGTGCTCAAGAGGTAGCAATAGGAGATGTGGATTTCCGCATATTACAAGAACATTTTCTGTGCTAGAATGACTTCCACACAACGAAGTGAGAGCATGAACCACGTCCTCAAGAAAGGGTTTGTCAAGGGAACCCAGAACCTACACAAGTTTGCTAGGCGGGTCAATGCTTGCATACAAACTCGGATGTAGAAGGAGAATGAGCAAACAATGACCAGCATGGTACGATGACAAAAAACACCCCAACCATGTTCTGTTTACATTCAACATGTGCACTTTGAATTTAAAAAAAAATGAAACCCATGACTCTGCTTCGACTAATATCTTACTTTTTGACATGTGCAGACCAATCCTGTGACAAAAACAACTTACGGCTACGAGGAGGACATGTCTATTAAGTACACAAGAGCCGTGTACACCGAGATGAGGAATAGGATGTGAAAAGCCACGCTATTTCTCTCAAAGCGTACAACAGAGCACACTAAGTACCTTGTGTACTACCACAACAAGCCTACCCATGATGATCAAGAAAGATTTTCCTGGTCAAAGCATGAATTCCAGATTGTAGCTGACCCAGAGAATGAAATATACGAGTGTGAATGCAAGCTCTGGACACACACAGGTGAGCGAAAAAACAAACTCATTAAACAGCTAAACTAGTAGTATCATATCAAAATTTATGAAACTCATTCCTGGCTCACAAACCATGTATTCTGCATTCATCACAAAATGCAGGCCTGTTCTGCCTTCACATCATGAACATACTGGACTACCTGAAGCCTGAAAAATTTCCAAACAAGTATATCCTCAAACGGTACACAAAGACTGCAAAATCACAACCAACCTTTGATACAAGGGACTGCAACACAACCGCATCGGATGGCAGCTCAAGACTATCGAAGTAACACATCTTGCTGCAGCTAAATTTGATGGTTAACAAGAAAGCGATGAGATGTGACCAACAATATGACAGAGCCTACTATGTTATCAAGAGGCTCGTGGAAGAGCTTGATGCAATACATTCAGCAAATCAAGTGGATACTGACGAAAGGATGGCTGAAGAGGACGCTGAAATTGAAGATGACCTTCATTATTATGCAGCTGAAATGCTCAACGCTGCTACTGAAGCCAACCAATGCAAGCATGGTGATGGCCAATCAATGGAGCAACGATAGCAAGAGACGATGAAACTGCCACTGTATTCTAAAACAAACGGTAGGAAGAAAATTACTGCAGCAAAGAAAAGTGACAAGAGAGCTCAAATAAAGGCACCACCTGCAGGAAGAATCGTCGTGCTCGATGAGAATGGAGTGCCACTTGGAGACAGGAAATGTAGTGTGTGCAAGCAGGTTGCGGGACACAATAAGCTGACATGTCCAACACTCTTGGAAAGAAACAATGCCGAGGAGGTCAAGTAACCCAAATCTCAAAAACATCATCCCAAAGTTATAGAACAAAAGAAGGGATCACACCCACAAAAATCAAGCACCAGACTTTGTAGCATATGCAAGGAGTATGAACCACATAATGCAAGAACATGCCCGAAGCGTGCAAATGCTGAAAAGACAAGAAAAAATTCAGAGAAGAAACAGAAAGCAAAACCTAGAGACAGCAACAAGAAAGTGGTGGAAGATGAAGAGGAAGACGAAGGTGAAGACACCGTCGAAGAAGAGGAAGACGAAAAGGAAGAGAACGATGAAGAGGAAGAGGAAGACGATGATGAAGGGGAAGAGGAAGATGAAGAGGAAGAGAAGGAGGAAGATGAAGAGGAAGAGGTACATGTCAAGCAAAAACCTATACAACCAAAGCCTAGGAGGAGCGCAAGGCTGATGAACAGTTAGAATAGGTCAATTAACACAATGCAAACTTATGTCATGTCAATGTGCAGAATATTATGTCATCCCCTTTTATTGTTGAACTTTCAAAGCAATTATACAGTAGAAGTCCTGGTAACATATACTATGAAGTTTAAGTAATATTACTGCAGAAGTCCTGGTATATTATGAGAGGAAGTGTTGTGCTGGTGATGTATTGCATGCAGAGTGCAAGCAGTAATTAATTGAAAAATATACACTATGAAGTTCAAGTAAATTACTGCAGAAGTCCTGGTATATTATGAGAGGAAGTGTTGTGCTGGTGATGTATTGCATGCAGAGTGCAAGCAGTAATAAATTGAAAAACATACACTGTGAAGTTCAAGTAAGATTATTGCAGAAGTCCTGGTATATTATGGCAGGAGGTGCTGGTGTTGTATTCCATACAAGAGCAACCAACAAATAATCATACAGTTTTGAAGTTCAGGTTAGCTTATAGAAGAAGTTCTGGTATATAAAATAAATGTAGGAAAAAATATACTTAAAAAATAAAGTTTCGCCGCATAAACTAAGGTTAGCAAGCCTAAGACGACGCGTTCAAATGTGAAGTTCTGCTTGGATATGTGCAGAAGTTCATGTACAATGCCGACAAAAGATAAAGAAACATCAAGAACACTTCTGCACAAAGTTACATCTGAAATACATTCGCACTTGAAAAAACAAAAAACAAATATAGATTCTATGCAAAAGCATACATATTGGTTGGGTTCAAAATTACCAATACATTCCACAACACAGAATATCCTATCCATCTGAAACCAGCTGCCCAACCACATCTCAAAGCAGAAGTTCAAGTCAACGATCATATGTTGGGGCCCAAAAATAAACAGCACAAAAAATCAAGCAGTTAAACCATTACCGAGGTAGCAGTTCAGGTACATCTGTTGGGGCAAAAACATGCAACACATGGATACTGAAAACGATGCAGTACATTGAAATACACAAAGCCAAATCATTCTTCACACCAAATACATTTGTCCACAATATCATAAGTAATAGTGCTACACCTATAGATACACAAATCACTAAAACATTCTTACAACCAAATCTTTACGAAATTGTTCCAATCATTATCAAACCTAAAAATCTGTATGAAATCAAATCTACAATGAAACTAATGCTTCGAATTCACGGGGCAAAGGACTGGATCTGTTGGGGATATTACTACTGGACGTAAACCGGCCAGGAGTAGCCGGGTTAACTCTATGAACATGGAAGCCCATTAAGATGTGAGGATGGTGGCGCTTTACAAAGGCCCAAGACCCGAAGGCGGGTTAAGGCCTGTAGATGTAAACCGACTCTTTCATGTAACTTGTATTGTAAGTTAGAAGGAATAGAGACCGAGCCGGACACGCTTATGATCCGTCCTCGGGACTCTGTAAACCGGCGGGCGTCAACTGATGTATATAAAGGGACGACCCGGCAGCGGTTTAGGCACAACACACAACAACTCGAGAGCCAGGCAAAGCGGATTCGCTCCCTAGTCATCGAAACTCTAGCAATACCAATACAACTAGACGTAGGCTTTTACCTTCATCGAAGGGGCCGAACTAGTATAAAACCCTCGTATCCCTTGTCCGGTTTAACCCCTTTAAGATAACCCGTAGTGATGGCTCCACGACTAAGTCTTTTCACGAGGACATCTGCCGTTTCAAACCCACGATAGTTGGCGCCCACCGTGGGGCTATCGCATGATGGTTTCGAGTTCTTGAAGGGAAGCTTCGAAGGACTCAAAGGATATGCTGTGGGCCGGATGACGAAGAGTCGCCGTGGCAAGCTCTACATCGACGACGCAGGATGGGGTCCCGAGGCCGGTTCAATCGAATACGGGTACCGGGTCCCCTTTGGTGGGATTCACATCTTCATCGGCGAGATCGGCGAAACGGGTCCTGAGCCGGACACCTGCACCGACATCATCGAGACGGCTCAGCGTGCAAGCCCTGCCCAGGTTCAGCCCGCAGCGAGGCATGTTATCGTAGGTGTCATCCATGGAGCGGAATATGAGGATGGACCGGCATCTGATGGGGAAACTGTTGTCTATTCTGATGACGAGTCTTCAACCGGAGAGACCGAGTTGCTGTATCAGCTATAGGACGGCCGGATTAGTGGAGGTTCCGATGGCAACAGTATTCCGGACCCCCTAGATCTGCCAAACCGGGTCGCTATCTTCATGGCCGGTACACAAACGGCGCAACACTGTTCTACCGCCGCCGCAATGCTCTCCGGTTCAGCAACAACGACGCCAATGGGAGCAGGGGGCTCTGCGCCGCCTCCGGCTCAGGTTTTATCTAATTTGTTCGACGCTTTAGCAACATTGATGGCAGCAGAAGTGGACGCTGCAACCCGAGATCAGCACAATGCGGAGATTGCCAAGGTAAAGGATCAGATAACTCAGGCTAAAGCGGACCTGGCAGTAGAGAACGCCAGGATGGCTACAGAACGGGCCGAGTTGGAAGCTCAGGCCTACCGGCTTAGGCTGGATCAGAGTGCCTCAGAGGATGTCATGAGGAGGAGATACCCGTCGCACCTCCCGCCGGTTTATGAGCCAAGAAATCTCTACAACACGCCAGGAGTAGGAACCAGTAATCAACCGGTGGGAAACCGGATTGAGGCACCGGGAACAGGAGCACCGGTTCAGCTGCGCACGATGGACCCCCCTTGTCAGAACAACATTGTGCCATAGTACGCTCCGACGCCTTCGGGGCATTACTCCAACCAGTTGGATAACATTGTGGCCACCGCTTCACGATTGGCAGCCCTCCCAATGGACATCGAGTAACCAGTGGCGATTGAGACACGACATGCCAGAGAGCTCCTTCAAACAGCTTTAAACCAGCACCAGGCTTATTCGCATAGTCGCTAGAGGATTCACTCCACCCCCCGCCCGAGTTGGAGCTATAGCAGGCACGTTGAGGATGAACCGGCCGTGTCGAGCAGTGCGCGTCACCGTAACTCGCCGCGAGGGCATAACCCGGCAGGTGGTGGTGCTAATGCGCAGGATGTGGTAGATCATGGTCGTGCACGTCGAGAAGCCGAGTTAGCAGCCCAGCATGCGGCTCGTCAGCTCACTCCGGTTCGCCCTACCACTTCAGTGGAGCCAGGTGTGGTCTTTAGTTCCTTAGGGGTGCCGTGTCTTATCCCCGCATTGCGCAATGTGCGGTTACCGAAGGATTTTAAGGGACCTCGCAAGGTGCCCAATTACGCCGCCAATTTGCAACCAGAGTCATGGGTTGAGAGTTATGAGATGGCAATGGAGATGCTGGATGTGGATGAAGCGGTGTGTGCTAAATACTTCACCATGATGTTGGAGGGGACAACTCGCACTTGGTTAAAGAGCTTACCGGCTAACTCTATTGGGTCATGGGCCCAGTTAAAACACCGGTTTATCCAGAATTTTAAAGATACTTGTAAGCAGCCTATGTCGATTGTGGACCTGACCGCTTGTGTTCAAGAGGAGGGGGAATCTACAACCCATTGGGTGAAGCAAGTTTCAGCTATCCTACATTCGTCAGACCGCATCAACGCGGACACAGCAGTTTTGACGTTGGAGGGCAATTGCCAGTTTCTACCGTTAAAGCTGAAGTTAGGAAGGCCCAAATGTCACTGCAACGACATGTCAACACTCATGGCCGCTTGGTGAAATATGCCAATTCAGATAGTACCAAAGACCCTGAGTCTGAGGAGGGCAAACCGGGGAAGGGGAAAAGAAAGGCAATACCAAAGGGCAGCAGCACAATCCGGCAGGTCATGGGAACAATGGTAAGTGCAAGGCAGACAACAGTTTGGACTTTGTGGCTCACACCAACGCTCAGGACAACGGTCAGCGACGTAAGGGTAAACAGCTCCAGAGGGGCGGAGGGTCAGGCCCCAATCTGGAACGCCTGTTGAACCAACCTTGTCCCAAGCACGGATCGAAGGAAAGGCCAGCTTCACATCTTTGGAAGGATTGTTTCATCATGCGGGAGTTCAAGAATTCCAATATGTTTCAATATGACAATGGCCCGCCCGGCGGTTTAGGAGGCGGTTTTCATGGGCCCGATTATGGAGGTGGCAGCTCCGGTTCAGGATTCCAAGGCAATCAGACCAGAAATGGTAATCAAGGTAATCAGGGCAATCAGGGAGGTTATAACCATCAGGGGAATCAGCAACAACAGTAGTCGGGTTATCAGAGCAGTCCGAAGCAGTTGAATAGTGGGTAGTATCATGTCTTCACCACTAGCTTGTGCAAGCGTGATCAGAAGCTTCACAAGAGGGCCGTGAACTCTATTGAACCGGTAGTGCCTCAGTATTTGCGCTCGTCAGAGCAACCTATTTTATGGAGTTGAGAGGATCACCCACCCCGGGTTGATAATCCAGGTCATCTGGCCTTAGTGGCGGCACCTCAAATTGGGGGGTATAAGTTCACCAAGGTGCTTATGGATGGAGGAAGTAGTATCAATATCCTTTATTATGATACCTTCCGCCGTATGGGGTTTACAGAGAGGAATCTTAAACCGTCAAACACCGTTTTTCACGGTGTGGTGCCCGGTAAGTCTGCATATCCAGTGGGCAAAATAGCCCTAGAGGTGGCTCTTGGAGATGATCATGACTCAAGGTCAGAAACATTGACTTTTGAGGTGGTGAAAATCATGAGTCCGTATCACGCCCTATTTGGATGACCGACTTATGCCAAGTTCATGGCGAGGCCGTGTTATGTTTATCTGCAACTTAAGATGCCAGGTCATAAGGGGACCATCACAGTACATGGGAGCAGGAAGATTGCATTGGAATGTGAGGAAGGTGATGCGGCTTTCGCTGAGTCGGTTTGTGCCACAAAAGAGCTAAAGTTTCACAAAGACAAGGTTGATCCGGCAGACATGACTTCTTTGAAAAAGCCAACTACGGAGCACGATCTGGCGTTGAAGTTTAAATTGGCCACAGACACTAAGATGGTTGATTTTGTTCCTGGCGATTCATCCAAGCAGTTCAACATCAGCGCTAACCTGGATCCCAAATAGGAAAGCGCGCTCATCGAGTTCATTCATGAGAACCGGCACATCTTTGCATGGAAGCCTTCTGACATGCTAGGTGTACCGAGGGAACTCGCTGAGCACACACTTAATATAGATCCTAAGTTTAAACCGGTCAGGCAGTTTCTCCACCGCTTCAACAAAGAAAGGTGTAAGGCTATTGGTGAGGAGGTAGCTCGGCTGTTGGCTGCAGGGTTTATTGTGGAGGTCTTTCACCCGGAGTGGCTGGTGATACATCTCCAACGTATCTATAATTTTTGATTGCTCCATGCTATGTTATCTACTGTTTTGGGCAATATTGGGCTTTATTATCCACTTTTATATTATTTTGGGACTAACCTATTAACCGGAGGCCCAGCCCAGAATTGCTGTTTTTTTGCCTATTTCAGTGTTTCGAAGAAAAGGAATACCAAACGGAGTCAAAACAGAACGAAATCAACTGGAGAAGTTATTTTTGGAATGAAAGCTACTGGATGGACTTGGACCCCATGTCAGGAGAGAAGGGAGGTGCCCACGAGGGTGGTGGGCGCGCCCACCCCCCTAGGGCGCGCCCCCTGCCTCGTGGGGCCCCCGAAGCTCCACCGACGTACTTCCTGCACCCATATATAGCTACGTATCCTAAAACTTCCAGAACAGAGAATAGATCGGGAGTACCGCCGCCAGAAGCCTCCGTAGCCACCGAAAGCCAATCTAGACCCGTTTCGGCATCCTACCGGAGGGGGAATCCTTCTCCGGTGGCCATCTTCATCATCCCGGCGCTCTCCATGACGAGGAGGGAGTAGTTCTCGCGCGGGGCTGAGGGTATGTACCAGTATCTATGTGTTTGATCTCCCTCTCTCGTGTTCTTCAGGTGATACGATCTTGATGTATCGTGAGCTTTGCTATTATAGCTGGATCCTATGATGTTTTCTCCCCCTCTACTCTCTTGTAATGGATTGAGTTTCCCCTTTGAAGTTATCTTATCGGATTGAGTCTTTAAATATTGGAGAACACTTGATGTATGTCTTGCCGTGAGTATCTATGGTGACAATGGGATACCACATGATTTACTAGATGTATGTTTTGGTGACCAACTTGCGGGTTCCGCCCATGAACCTATGCATAGGGGTTGGCACACGTTTTCGTCGTGATTCTCCGGTAGGAACTTTGGGGCACTCTTTGAGGTTCTATGTGTTGGTTGAATAGATGAATCTGAGATTGTGTGATGCATATCGTATAATCATACCCATGGATACTTGAGGTGACATTCGAGTATCTAGGTGGCATTAGGGTTTTGGTTGATTTGTGTCTTAAGGTGTTATTCTAGTACGAACTCTAGGGCTGTTTGTGACACTTATAGGGATAACCCAACGGATTGATTGGAAAGAATAATTTTGAGGTGGTTTCATTCCCTACCATAATCTCTTCGTTCGTTCTCCACTATTAGCGACTTTGGAGTGACTCTTTATTGCATGTTGAGGGATAGTTATGTGATCCAATTATGTTATCATTGTTGAGGGAACTTACACTAGCAAAAGTATGAACCCTAGGCCTTGTTCCAACGCATTGCAATACCGTTTACGCTCACTTTTACCATTAGTTACCTTGCTGTTTTTATATTTTCAGATTACAAATACCTTTATCTACCATCCATATACCACTTGTATTACCATCTCTTCGCCGAACTAGTGCACCTATACAATTTACCATTGTATTGGGTGTGTTGGGGACACAAGAGACTCTTTGTTATTTGGTTGCAGGGTTGCTTGAGAGAGACCATCTTCATCCTACGCCTCCTACGGATTGATAAACCTTAGGTCATCCACTTGAGGGAAATTTGCTACTGTCCTACAAACCTCTGCACTTGGAGGCCCAACAATGTCTACAATAAGAAGGTTGTGTAGTAGACATCAAGCTCTTTTCTGGCGCCGTTGCCGGGGAGGTTAGCGCTTGAAGGTATATATTTAGATCTTGCAATGAGTCTTTTAGTTTCTTGTTTTAGCACTAGTTTAGTTTATAAAAGAAAACTACAAAAAAATATGGAATTAAGTTTGCCTCATACGCTTCATCTTTTTGATATCTTTCGTGAGTATGATGGAAAGGAAAATTGTGCCAAAGTGTTAGAAGAAGAATGCATTAAAATGTTTGGCACTAAATATTTGAATGATGAGCATGATTGCAATGTTGTTAGTATGAATTCCTTGAATATCCATGATGCTAAGGATATGCAAAGCCACAAGCTTGGGGAAGCTATGTTTGATGAAGATGATATTGTTTGTACCCTGATAACCCACAAGTATAGGGGATCGCAACAGCTTTCGAGGGTAGAGTATTCAACCCAAATTTATTGATTCGACACAAGGGGAGCCAAAGAATATTCTCAAGTATTAGCAGCTGAATTGTCAATTCAACCACACCTGGAAACTTAGTATCTGCAGCAAAGTTTTTAGTAGCAAAGTAATATGATAGTGGCGGTAGCGGCGACAAAACTAAAGGCAGCAAAAGTAATGTTTTTCGTATTTTGTAGTGATTGTAATAGTACGGAAAGTAAATAAGCGAGAACCAGTATATGGAAAACTCGTAGGCACCGGACCAGTGATGGATAATTATGCCGGTTGCGGTTCATCATGCAACAGTCATAACATAGGGTGACATAGAACTAGCTCCAATTCATCAATGCAATGTAGGCATGTATTCCGTATATAGTCATACGTGCTTATGAAAAAGAACTTGCATGACATCTTTTGTCCTACCCTCCCGTGGCAGCGGGGTCCTATTAGAAACTAAGGGATATTAAGGCCTCCTTTTAATAGAGAACCGGAACAAAGCATTAGCACATAGTGAATACATGAACTCCTCAACCTAAGGTCATCACCGGGAGTGGTCCCGATTATTGTCACTTCGGGGTTGCCGGATCATAACACATAGTAGGTGACTATAGACTTGCAAGATAGGATCAAGAACTCACATATATTCATGAAAACATAATAGGTTCAGATCTGAAATCATGGCACTCGGGCCCTAGTGACAAGCATTAAGCATAGCAAAGTCATAGCAACATCAATATCAGAATGTAATGGATACTAGGGATCAAACCCTAAAAAAACTAACTCGATTACATGATAAATCTCATCCAACCCATCACCGTCCAGCAAGCCTATGATGGAATTACTCACGCACGGCGGTGAGCATCATGAAATTGGTGATGGAGGATGGTTGATCATGACGACGGCGACGAATCCCCCTCTCCAGAGCCCTGAACGGACTCCAGATCAGCCCTCCCGAGAGGTTTTAGGGCTTGGCGGCGGCTCCGTATCATAAAACGCGATGATTTCTTCTCTCTGATTTTTTCTCTCTGAAAGCAAATATATAGAGTTGGAGTTGGCATCGGAGGGCATCCAGGGGCCCACGAGGTAGGGGGCGCGCCCTAGGGGGGCCCCCCCACCCTCATGAGAAGGGTGTGGGCCCCCTGGTCTTCATCTCTGGCGAGGATTTATTATTATTTTTTTCTAAGATGTTCCGTGGAGTTTCAGGTCATTCCGAGAATATTTGTTTTCTGCACATAAAACAACACCATGGCAATTCTGCTGAAAATAGCGTCAGTCCGGGTTAGTTCCATTCAAATCATACAAGTTAGAGTCCAAAACAAGGGCAAAAGTGTTTGGAAAAGTAGATACGATGGAGACATATCAACTCCCCCAAGCTTAAACCCTTGCTTGTCCTCAAGCAATTCAGTTAACAAACTGAAAGAAAGAAAGAAAAACTTTTACAAACTCTATTTGCTCTTGTTATTGTAACTATGTCAAGCCAGCATTCAAGTTTTTAGCATAGATCATAACTAACCACATTTGCAATAATTCTCAGGTCTCATAATCACTCATATCAATAGCATAATCAACTAGCAAGTCATAATAATAAATCTCGGATGACAACACTTTCTCAAAACAATCATAATATGATATAACAAGATGGTATCTCGCTAGCCCTTTCTGAGACCGCAAAACATAAATGCAGAACACCTTTAAAGATCAATGACTGACTAGACATTGTAATTCATGGTAAAAGAGATCCAATCATAGTCATTCGCAATATAAATTAACAGTGATGAATGCAAATGACGGCTGTGCTCTCCAGATAGTGCTTTTTAATAAGAGGGTGATGACTCAACATAAAAGTAAATGGATAGGCCCTTCGCAGAGGGAAGCAGGGATTTGTAGAGGTGCCAGAGCTCGTTTTTGAAAGACAGATAAATTGTATTTTGAGCGGTATACTTTCATTGTCAACATAACAACTAATAGATGGCGATATCTTCCATGCTAAACACATTATAGGCAGTTCCCAAACAGAATGGTAAAGTTTATACTCCCCCTCCACCAACAAGCATCAATCCATGGCTTGCTCGAAACAACGAGTGCCTCCAACATACATCAGGTCCCAGGGGGAGTTTTGTTTGCAATTAATTTTGATTTAGTTTGCATAAAGCATGGGACTGGGCATCCCGGTGACCAGCCATTTTCTCGTGAGTGAGGAGCGGAGTCCACTCCTCTTGAGAATAACCCGCCTAACACGGAAGATAAGGACATCCTTGGTTGGTACATGAGCTATTCGAGCATACAAAACAGAATGTTTATTTGAAGGTTTAGAGTTTGGCACATACAAATTTACTTGGAATGACAAGTAGATACCGCATATAGGAAGGTATAGTGGACTCATCTAGAATAACTTTGGGGTTTAAGGGATTGGATGCACTAGCAGTATTCCCGCTTAGTACAAGTGAAGGCTAGCAAAAGACCGGGAAGCGACCAACTAGAGAGCGACAACAGCCATGTACATGCGTTAAAATTAATAAACATTGGATGCAAGCATGAGTAGGATATAATCCACCATGAACATAAATATCGTGAAGGCTATGTTGATTTTGTTTCAACTACATGCGTGAACATGTGCGAAGTCAAGTCACTTAAATCATTCAAAACAGGATACCACCCCATCACACCACATCATAATCATCTCAATAGCATGTTGGCATACAAGGTAAATCATTATAACTCAGAGCTAATCAAGCATGGCACAAGCAACTATGATCTCTAATTGTCGTTGCAAACATGTTTATTCATAATAAGCTGAATCAAGAATGAGGAACTCATCATATTTACAAAAACAAAAGAGGTCGAGTTCAAACCAGCTTTTCTCATCTTAGTTAGTCCATCATATATCATCATAATTGCCTTTCACTTGCACGACCGAACGGTGTGAATAATAATAAGAGTGTACGTGCATTGGACTAAGCTGGAATCTGCGAGCATACAATAAACAGGAGAAGACAAGGCAATATGGGCTCTTGGTTCAATCAACATTAATGCATATAAGAGCCACTTCAACAATTTAATTATGGTCTTCTCCTACTGGCCCCTAAATAAAAGAAAAGAAATAAAACTATTTATACGGGAAAGCTCCCAACAAGCAAAAGAAGAACGGGAAATATTTTTTTTGGGTTTTCTTTTTAATTATTACTACTACAGCAGAAAAATAAACTACTACTATTTTTTTGGTTTTCCTTAAGGTTTAACAAACACACAAGAAGAAAACAGGAAAAAGAAAATAAACTAGCATGGATATTATAGTGAAAAAGTATGAACACCGACATCTAGCAATGAGTGTGTGTGAACATAAATGTAATGTCGGTGAGAAATACGTACTCCCCCAAGCTTAGGATTTTGGCCTAAGTTGGTCTATTGCCAGGGATAGCCTGGCGGATACCCGTAAGTGTAGCTGGGGTCGTACTGCGACGAAGAATAGTTGGGATCATACTGATGTGCAGCGGTTATCGCCTGCTGTGCTGCAGCATGGAGTCGAGCTGCCTCCGCTCTTCTCTCATACTCTTCCGCCTCCTCTCTGGTAATAACATATCTTCTTTTTGTCTGTGAATCAAAGAAGGCAGGAGCAGGGAGAGTAATATGGAAAACACGTCGTTTATCAAAAATTAAACGATATAAGAGAGGTGATTCAGGCCTCTCGACAAACTGGTGCGAAGCCATAGAGTCATAATCTAAATATGCAGGAGGCAACTCCATATCACCCTCACGAATGTCTATCTCAAGAAAATGAGCTAAGCGGGTTGCATAAATTCCTCCAAAGAAATCTCAATTATGTCTATTATGATGCAACCTACGAGCTACAACGGCTCCCATATGATAAGATTGGTCTCCTAACACAGCACTCCTAAGAATGCTAAGATCAAGGACACACATGTGACATGCTTCATCCTTAGCATTTATGCATCTACCGATGAAGAGAGCAAAATAATGTATAGCAGGAATGTGAATGCTCCCTATGGTAGCCTGCATTATATCTCTAGATTCCCCCATAGTTATACTAGCAAGAAAGTTTCTAAATTCAGATTTAGGGGGATCCCTAACACTACCCCATGATGGAAGTTTGCAAGCAGAAGTGAAATCCTCTAAGTCCATGGTATAAGATTTGTCATAAAGATCAAACATGACTGAAGGAGAATTACGCGAAGATGAATACTCAAGCCTCCTCACAAATGAACTTGTGAGATCATGATACTGGGGGCATTTGTTAGCCTCAAAATCCTCAAGACCGGCATTGCGCAAATATGCTTTGAATTCTTCTTTAATTCCCGCACGGTCCATAAAATTTTCCGACGGCCATTCGCAAGGCCGTACTGGAGCGTCTCTTGGTGGATCCTCGTCAGCATCGCGCATAGCAATCCTGGGTCCTTGCTTCTTAGAGGAACCACCTTGGAACATCTTCCTAAGCATATTGTTTTTCTCTGACAAATTCTGAAATTTTTCGTAGCTTCAAACAAAAGTGAACCAACTTCAATAATATTGATAGCAACTACTCCTACAAGTGCCTAGAGCCTATATCAAGCATTAGAACTACTTGGAACCATATAAATTTGACATGCAAGCTCAAGAACATGGTCACCTATGCAAAAAAAATTTGCAAAGAATAAAGCACTAGAACAGAAACTAATTGGACCAATGGAGGAGTCACATACCAAGGAACAATCTCCCCAAGTAGTTTTGCGAGAGGTGCTTTGAGCAAGGAGATCGAAAATCATAGCAAAAGTGGCTGGAACTCGTGCTTGAGTTGGTTTTTCGGGTTTGTGTGAGACAGAGGAAGAAGATGGGTGCTGGGATAAGTGGAGGAGGGCCACCGTGGCCCCATGAGGCAGGGGGTGCGCCCTAGGGGGGGGCGCCCACCACCCTCGTGGCCAGGTGGCAGCTCCTCCCGCGGTAATTTTTGCACAGTAAATCCTCAAATATTCCCAAAAAATCATATTAAATTGGCATGTCATTCTGAGGACTTTTATTTTCAGGATATTTTTATATTGCACGGATAAGTCAGGAAACAGACAGAAAAATACTATTTTTACTTTATTTAATCTAAATAACAGAAAGTAAAAGTGGGGTACAGAAGTTTGTGCTTCTAGTTTCATCCATCTCATGCTCATCAAAAAGAATCCACTAACAAGGTTGATCAAGTCTTGTTAACAAACTCATTCCGATAATCATGAAACCGGAGAAATTTCGAATAACACTAAGTTACCTCAACGGGGATATGCACATCCCCTATAATAAGAATATCATATTTCTTCTTGACAGTAGGAAGAGGAAATTCAAAACCTCCAAATATAATCGATGGAATTTTTCCAATAGAGTTGATACTATGAACTTGAGGTTGTTTCCTCGGAAAGTGTACCGTATTCTCATTACCATTAACATGAAAAGTGCATTGCCTTTGTTGCAATCAATAACGGCCCCTGTAGTATTAAGAAAAGGTCTTCCAAGAATAATAGACATACTATCATCCTCGGGAATATCAAGAATAACAAAGTTCGTTAAAATAGTAACATTTGCAACCACAACATGCACATACTCACAAATACCAACAGGTATAGCAGTTGATTTATCAGCCATTTGCAAAGATATTTCAGTAGGTGTCAGCTTATTCAAGTCAAGTCTACGATATAAAGAGAGAGGCATAACACTAACACCAGCTCCAAGATCACATAAAGCAGTTTTAATATAATTCTTTTTAATGGAGCAAGGTATAGTAGGTACTCCGGGGTCTCCAAGTTTCTTTGGTATTCCACCCTTAAAAGTATAATTAGCAAGCATGGTGGAAATTTCAACTTCCGGTATCTTTCTTTTATTAGTAATGATATCATTCATATATTTAGCATAAGAATTTGTTTTGAGCACATCAGTTAATCGCATGCGCAAAAAGATAGGCCTAATCATCTCATCAAAGCGCTCAAAATCCTCATCATCCTTTTTCTTGGATGGTTTCGGAGGAAAAGGCATGGGTTTCTAAACCCAAGGTTCCCTATCTTTACCATGTTTCCTAGCAACAAAGTCTCTTTTATCATAATGTTGATTCTTTGATTGTGGGTTATCAAGATCAACAGCAGGTTCAATTTCTACATCATTATCATTACTAGGTTGAGCATCATCATGAACATCATCATTAATATTTTTACTAGGTTCATGTTCATTACCAGATTGTGTTTCAGCATCAGACATACAAATATCATTTGGATTATCAGGTGGTTCAGCAATAGGTTCACTAGAAGTTTGCACAGTTCTATCATTTTTCTTCTTCTTCTTTTTAGAAGAACTAGGAACATCAATATTATTTCTTTGAGAATCTTGCTCGATTCTCTTAGGGTGGCCTTCAGGATACAAAGGTTCTTGAGTCATTCTACCAGTTCTAGTAGCCACTCTAACAGCATAATCATTTTTCTTACTATTCATTTCATCAAGCACTTCTTTTTGAGCCTTAAGTACTTGTTCTACTTGAGTGGTAACCATAGAAGCATGTTTGCTAACAAGTTTAAGTTCACCTTTAATATCAGCCATATAATCACCCAAGCGTCTAATCATATAAGCATTTTCTTTTAATTGTCTACCAAAATAAGAATTGAAGTCGTCTTGCTTAAACATAAAGTTATCAAACTCATCCAAGCACTGACTAGCAATTTTAGTAGGAGGGACTTCAGCTTTATCATATCTATAGAGAGAATTTACCTTTACTACCTGTGTCGGGATATCAGGATCAGGAGGTTCTTCAGTAAATAAAGAATTAAGATCATATGTTTCTTCAATAGGCGGTGAATTAAGACCATGTATTTCTTCAATAGGAGGTAAATTCTTAACGTCTTCAGCTTTAATACCTTTTTCTTTCATAGATTTCTTTGCCTCTTGCATATCTTCGGGACTGAGAAATAGAACACCTCTCTTCTTCGGAGTTGGTTTAGGAATAGGTTCAGTAATTGGAGCAGGAGTTGGCTCAGGAGGTGCCCAATTATTTCATTTGTCAACATATTATTTAATAGAATTTCAGCTTCATCCGGTGTTCTTTCCCTGAAAAGAGAACCAGCACAACTATCCCGGTAATCTCTGGAAGCATCGGTTAGTCCATTATAAAAGATATCAAGTATTTCGGGTTTCTTAAGAGGATGATCAGGCAAAGCATTAAGTAACTTGAGAAGCCTCCCCCAAGCTTGTGGGAGACTCTCTTCTTTAATTTTGCACGAAGTTGTATATTCCCCTCAAAGCAGCTTGTTTCTTATGAGCAGGGAAATATTTAGCAAAGAAGTAATAAATCATATCCTGGGGACTACGCACACAACCATGATCAAGAGAATTAAACCATATCTTAGCATCACCCTTTAATGAGAACGGAAATATTTTGAATATATAAAAGTAACGCGATCTCTCATCATTAGTGAACAGGACAACTATATCATTTAACTTAGTAAGATGTGCCACAACAGTTTCAGATTCATAGCCATAAAACGGATCAGATTCAACCAAAGTAATTATATCAGGATCAACAGAGAATTCATAATCCTTATTAGGAACACATATAGGTGAAGTAGCAAAAGCAGGGTCGGGTTTCATTTTATCTCTAAGTGATTCTTTGTTCCATTTAATTAATAACCTCTTAAGCTCATATCTATCTTTGCAAGCCAAAATAGCGGCAGAAGATTCCATATCAAAAAGATAGCCCTCAGGAATAACAAGCATATTTTCATCATCAGTTTCACCATCGTATTCAGATTCAATAATTTCTTTTTCTCTAGCCCTAGAAATTTGTTCATCAAGAAATTCACCAAGGGGCACAGTAGTATCAGGCATAGAAGAAGTTTCATCATAAGTATCATGCATAGCAGAAGTGGCATCATCAATAACATGTGACATATCAGAACGAATAGCAGAAGCAGGTGTAGGTGTCGCAAACTTACTCATAACAGAAGGTGAATCAAGTGCAGAGCTAGATGGCAGTTCCTTACCTCCCCTCGTAGTTGAGGGATAGATCTTGGTTTTTGGATCTCTCAAGTTCTTCATAGTGTCCAGCAGATATAAATCCCGAGTGACTCAAATAATAGAGCTAAGGGATATTAAGGCCTCCTTTTAATACAGAACCGGAACAAAGCATTAGCACATAGTGAATACATGAACTCCTCAACCTAAGGTCATCACCGGGAGTGGTCCTGATTATTGTCACTTCGGGGTTGCCGGATCATAACACATAGTAGGTGACTATAGACTTGCAAGATAGGATCAAGAACTCAAATATATTCATGAAAACATAATAGGTTCAGATCTGAAATCATGGCACTCGGGCCCTAGTGACAAGCATTAAGCATAGCAAAGTCATAGCAACATCAATCTCAGAACATAATGGATACTAGGGATCAAACCCTAACAAAACTAACTCGATTACATGATAAATCTCATCCAACCCATCACCATCCAGCAAGCCTACAATGGAATTACTCACGCACGGCGGTGAGCATCATGAAATTGGTGATGGAGGATGGTTGATCATGACAACGGCGATGAATCCCCCTCTCCGGAGCCCCGAACGGACTCCAGACCAACCCTCCCGAGAGGTTTTAGGGCTTGGCGGCGGCTCCGTATCGTAAAACGCGATGATTTCTTCTCTCTGATTTTTTTTCTCCGAAAGCACATATATAGAGTTGGAGTTGGCGTCGGAGGGCATCCAGGGGGCCCACGAGGTAGGGGGCGCGCCCTAGGGGGCGCGCCCCCCACCCTCGTGAGAAGGGTGTGGACCCCCTGATCTTCATCTTTGGCGAGGATTTTTTATTATTTTTTCTAAGATGTTCCATGGAGTTTCAGGTCATTCCGAGAATATTTGTTTTCTGCACATAAAACAACACCATGGCAATTCTGCTGAAAACAGCGTCAGTCCGGGTTAGTTCCATTCAAATCCTACAAGTTAGAGTCCAAAACAAGGGCAAAAGTGTTTGGAAAAGTAGATACGACAGAGACGTATCATACCCCAAGTTTTGATGAGAAAATTTATTATGATGAAAGCATGGCTCCTATTTATGATGATTATATTGATGAAAGTGGATTTGGAGAGGTCATGACTTTATTTGGTGATGAATCCACTATTTCGGAAGAGGTTCCAATTGATTATGAGAACAAAGTTGCTATCTATGATGATTATTGTGATGGCTTGTATGCTATAAAGAATAATGATATCCATGAAACTTGTCATCACGATTTTAGTTTTCAATTGGATTATGCCTCACATGATAATTATTTTGTTGAGTTTGCTCCCACTATTATTCATGAGAAGAATTTTGCTTGTGTGGAGAGTAATGAAATTTCTATGCTTGTAGATCATGAAAAGCATGCTTTAGGTGCTGGTTATATTTTTGAATTCATTCATGATGGTACTGAAAATTATTATGAGGGAGGAACAAATGCTTGTAGGAATTGCAATAATATCAAGTTTCCTCTCTATGTGCTTAAAGTTTTGAAGTTATGCTTGTTTTACCTTCCTATGCAAGTTGATTATTGTTCCCATAAGTTGTTTGCTCACAAAATCCCTATGCATAGGAAGTGGGTTAGGATTAAATATGCTAGTCATATTCTTCATGATGCTCTCTTTATGTTTCAATTCTTATCTTATATGTGAGTATCATTGAAATGATCATGCCTACCTAGGGGCATTAAACGATAGCGCTTGTTGGGAGGCAACCCAACTTTACTTTTGTTCCTTGCTTTTTGTTCCTGTTTGGTAATAAATAATTCATCTAGCCTCTGTTTATATGTGGTTTTATGTGTTTAATTAGTGTTTGTGCCAAGTAGAACCTTTGGGAAGACTTGGGGAAAGTCTTGTTGAGCATGCTGTAAAAAACAGAAACTTTTGCGCTCACAAGAATTGCTGCCATTTTTATTTGGAAAGCGCTACTTAGTTAATTATTTTTGCAGATGATTAATAGATAAATTCCTTAGGTCCATAAATTTATTTGAGAATTTTATGAGTTTCATAAGTATACGTTTGATCCAGATTACTACAGACTGTTCTGTTTTTGACAGATTCTGTTTTTCGTGTGTTGTTTGCTTATTTTGATGAATCTACGGCTAGTAAAATAGTTTATAAACCATAGAGAAGTTGGAAGACATTAGGTTTAACACCAATATAAATAAAGAATGAGTTCATTACAGTACCTTGAAGTGGTGATTTACTTTCTTATACTAACAGAGCTTACGAGTTTTCTGTTAAGTTTTGTGTTGTGAAGTTTTCAAGTTTTGGGTAAAGATTCGATGGACTATGCAATAAGGAGTGGCAAGAGCCTAAGCTTGGGGATTCCCAAGGCACCCCAAGGTAATATTCAAGGATAGCCAAGAGCCTAAGCTTGGGGATGCCCCGGAAGGCATCCCCTCTTTCGTCTTCGTTCATCGGTAACTTTACTTGGGGCTATATTTTTATTCACCACATGATATGTGTTTTGCTTGGAGCGTCAATTTATTTTTCTAGTGTTTGGTTGATTTTATTTATAACAATGTTTTTCATATTTTATTTCAATAAAAGTGGCATTGATAGCCTTTACTATGCCTATGTTACAAGTATACATGTTTCTGTTTGAAAACAGAAAGTTTACCGCTATTGCAATAATTCCCCAGAAAAGTCAGAATGTTATAAAATGTTGAAACCTTTTGCATATTAAGATCTGATAAATTTACTACAGTGGTAATTTTCTTTCATAATTTTTGGAGCTAGGGAAGTATGTATGTTGCAGCATTCTTTACAGACTATCCTGTTTAGGCAGATTGCTGTTATGTTTGCATTGTTTGCATATGTTTGCTTCTTTAATGATTCTATTTGAGGATAGGACTATTAAATATGCATAGGAATTTATTATGAAATGTTTAATAATAATTTTAGTGATTTTCTACATTAGAGTATGATAAGGTTTTTGCAATGGTTTATACTAACTTGTCTCACGAGTCCTTGTTGAGTTTTGTGTGGATGAAGCTTTTGAGATTTAGGGTGACCGTGATATGAGAGGAATTAAGGAGACACAAAAGCTCAAGCTTGGGGATGCCCAAGGCACCCCAAGATAATATTTCAAGAAGTCTCAAGCGTCTAAGCTTGGGGATGCCACGGTAGGCATCCCACTTTTCTTCTTCAACAACTATCTGTTAGTATCGGTTGATCCTAAGTTTTTGATTCTTCACATGATGTTTGCTATTCTTAGATGTCATTTTATTTTGTTTTGCTTGCTGTTTAAATAAAATACCAAGATCTGAAATTATTAAATGTTAGAGAGTCTTCACATAGTTGCATACTTATTCAACTACTCATTGATCTTCACTTATATCTTTCGGAGTAGTTTGTCACTTGCTCTAGTGTTTCACTTATACATTTTAGAGCATGGTGGTAGTTTTATTTTGAAGAAATAGATGAACTCTCATGCTTAACTTAGATTATTTTGAGAGTCTTAAACAGCATGGTAATGTGCTTAATCCTAATATGCTAGGCATCCAAGAATAGTAAAAACTTTCATATAGAGTATTGAATACTAAGAGAAGTTTGATGCTTGATGATTGTTTTGAGATATGGAGATAATAATATCAAAGTCATGCTAGTTGAGTAGTTGTGAAATTAAGAAATGCTTGTGTTGAAGTTTGCAAGTCCCATAGCATGCACGTATGGTAAACATTGTGTAACAAATTTGAAACATGAGGTGTTATTTGATTGTCCTCCTTATGAGTGGCGGTCGGGGACGAGCGATGGTCTTTTACTACCAATCTATCCCCCTAGGAGCATGCACATAGTGCCAAGGTTTTTGATGACTTGTAGATTTTTGCAATAAGTATGTGAGTTCTTTATGACTAATGTTGATTCCATGGATTATACGCACTCTCACCCTTCCATCCTTTCTAGCCTCTTTGGTACCGTGCATTGCCCTTTCTCACATTGAGAGTTGACGCAAACTTCGCCGATGCATCCAAACCCTGTGATATGATATGCTCTTTCGCACATAAACGTCCTTATATCTTCCTCAAAATAGCCACCATACCTACCTATTATGGCATTTCCATAGCCATTCAGAGATATATTGCCATGCAACTTTCCACCGTTCCATTTATCATGATGCATCATCATTGTCATATTGCTTTGCATGATCATGTAGTTGACATCATATTTGTGGGAAAGACATCATCCATAATTTTTCATACATGTCACACTTGATTCATCGCAATCCCGGTACACCGCCGGAGGCATTCATATAGAGCCATCTTTGTTCTAGTATCGAGTTGTAATCATTGAGTTGTATATAAATAGAAGTGTGATGATCATCATTATTAGAGCATTGTCCCAAGTGAGAAAAAAAGAGAAAGGCCATAAAAAAGAGAAGGCCCAAAAAAAGAGAAAGGCCATAAAAAAAGAGAAGGCCCAAAAAAATGAAAATGAGAGAAAAAGAGAGAAAGGACAATGCTACTATCCTTCTACCACACTTGTGCTCCAAAGTAGCACCATGATCTTCATAGTAGAAAGTCTCTTGTTTTATCACTTTCATATACTAGTGGGAATTTTTCATTATAGAACTTGGCTTGTATATTCCAACAATGGGCCTCCTCAAGTGCCCTAGGTCTTCGTGAACAAGCAAGTTGGATGCACACCCACTTAGTTTCTTTTGTTGAGCTTTCATACATTTATAGCTCTAGTGCATCCGTTGCATGGCAATCCCTACTCCTTGCATTAACATCAATCGGTGGGCATCTCCATAGCCCATTGATTAGCCTCGTTGATGTGAGACTTTCTCCTTTTTGTCTCTCCACATAACCCCCCTCATTATATTCTATTCCACCCATAGTGCTATATCCATGGCTCGTGATCATGTATTGAGTGAAAGTTTATGAGTTTGAGATTACTAAAGTATGAAACAATTTCTTGGCTTGTCATCGAGGTTGTGCATGATGAGAGCATTCTTGTGTGACTAAAATGGAGCATGACTAAACTATATGATTTTGTAGGGATGAACTTTCTTTGGCCATGTTATTTTGAGAAGACATAATTTCTTAGTTAGTATGCTTCAAGTATTATTATTTTTATGTCAATATGAACTTTTGTCTTGAATCTTTCGGATCTGAATATTCATACCAGTATTAAGAAGAATTACATTAAAATTATGCCAAGTAGCACTCCGCATCAAAAATTCTGTTTTTATCATTTACCTACTCGAGGACGAGCAGGAATTAAGCTTGGGGATGCTTGATACGTCTCCAACGTATCTATAATTTTTGATTGCTCCATGCTATGTTATCTACTGTTTTGGGAAATATTGTGCTTTATTATACACTTTTATATTATTCTTGGGACTAACCTATTAACTGGAGGCCCAACCCAGAATTGTTGTTTTTTTGCCTATTTCAGTGTTTTGAAGAAAAGGAATATCAAACGGAGTCGAAACGGAACAAAATCAACTGGAGAAGTTATTTTTGGAATGAAAGCTACCGGATGGACTTGGACCCCACGTCAGGAGAGAAGGGAGGTGCCCACGAGGGTGGGGGGCACGCCCCCTGCCTCGTGGGGCCCCCGAAGCTCCACTGACGTACTTCCTACACCCATATATACCTACGTATCCTAAAACTTCCAAAACAGAGAATAGATCAGGAGTTCCGCCGCCAGAAGCCTCCGTAGCCACCGAAAGCCAATCTAGACCGGTTTCGGCACCTTGCCGGAGGGGGAATCCTTATCCGGTGGCTATCTTCATCATCCCGGTGCTCTCCATGACGAGGAGGGAGTAGTTCTCCCTCGGGGCTGAGGGTATGTACCAGTAGCTATGTGTTTGATCTCCCTCTCTCGTGTTCTTGAGGTGATACGATCTTTATGTATCGCGAGGTTTGCTATTATAGTTGGATCCTATGATGTTTTCTCCCCCCTCTACTCTCTTGTAATGGATTGAGTTTCCCCTTTGAAGTTATCTTATCGGATTGAGTCTTTAAAGATTTGAGAACACTTGATGTATGTCTTGCCGTGCGTATATGTGGTGACAATGGGATACCACGTGATTCAACTGATGTATGTTTTGGTGACCAACTTACGGGTTCTGCCCATGAACCTATGCATAGGGGTTGGCACATGTTTTCGTCGTGATTCTCCAGTAGGAACTTTGGGGAACTCTTTGAGGTTCTATGTGTTGGTTGAATAGATGAATCTGAGATTGCGTGATGCATGTCGTATAATCATACCCACGGATACTTGAGGTGACATTGGAGTATCTAGGTGGCATTAGGGTTTTGGTTGATTTGTGTCTTAAGGTGTTATTCTAGTACGAACTCTTGGGTTTTTTGTGACACTTATAGGAATAGCCCAATGGATTGATTGGAAAGAATAACTTTGAGGTGGTTTCATACCCTACGATAATCTCTTCATTCGTTCTCCGCTATTAGCGACTTTGGAGTGACTCTTTGTTGCATGTTGAGGGATAGTTATGTGATCCAATTGTGTTATCATTGTTGAGGGAACTTACACTAGCGAAAGTATGAACCCTAGGCCTTGTTTCAACGCATTGCAATACCGTTTATGCTCACTTTTACCATTAGTGACCTTGCTGTTTTTATATTTTCAGATTACAAAAACCTTTATCTACCATCCATATACCACTTGTATTACCATCTCTTCGCCGAACTAGTGCACCTATAAAGTTTACCATTGTATTGGGTGTGTTGGGGACACAAGAGACTCTTTGTTATTTTGTTGCAGGGTTGCTTGAGAGAGACCATCTTCATCCTACGCCTCCTACAGATTGATAAACCTTAGGTCATCCACTTGAGGGAAATTTGCTACTGTCCTACAAACCTCTGCACTTGGAGGCCCAACAACGTCTACAAGAAGAAGGTTGTGTAGTAGACATTAGCTGGCTAATCCGGTGCTGGTCCTTAAGAAAAACGGCACTTGTCGTATGTGTGTGGACTACACAGACTTGAACAAGGCTTGTCCAGCTAATCCCTTTGCCCTCGCCCGTATTGATCAGATTATTGATGCTACGGCGGGCTGTGGCCGTTTGTGTTTTCTGGATGCTTACTCTGGTTATCATCAGATAAAAATGGCAGTTAAGGACCAGGAGAAGACAACTTTTATAACTCCCGATGGAGCTTTCTTCTATGTTTCCATGCCCTTTGGGCTCAAGAGTGCCCAGGCGACTTATCAGCGCTGTGTTCAGAATTGTCTTCATAAGCAGATTGGGCGCAATGTTCATGCATATGTGGATGTTATTGTGATAAAGTCCAGGAAGGAGGAGACATTGATAGATGACTTGACAGAAACCTTTGACAACCTCCGTGTTTATAAGATGATGCTTAATCCGGACAAATGTATCTTTGGTGTTCCGGGAGGCAAGCTTTTGGGTTTTCTGGTGTCTAACAGGGGCATTGAGGCTAATCCGGAGAAAATCACAGCTATCACCTCTCTGGCTAAGCCGGCATGTATCAACAACGTTCAACGTTTAGCAGGCCAGATTGCGGCTTTGAGCCGGTTTATCAGTCATCTTGGGGAGAAAGCTATCCCTTTATACCAGATGTTAAAGAAAACACATGATTTTGTCTGGAGTGAGGCGGCTGATAAAGCGTTTGAAGATTTGAAGAGACACTTAGCTGAACCGCCTGTCCTTGCGGCTCCGGTCGATAAAGAGCCTTTACTGCTATATATGGCTGCTAATGCATGGGCTGTCAGTGTGGCTATTGTTGTGGAGCGCAAGGATGTTGTAAAGGAGTATCCGGTTCAACGGTCGGTTGATTATATCAGTGAGGTGCTTATCGAATCAAAGCAGAGGTATCCACATTAGCAGAAGCTGGTGTATGGAGTTTTTATGGCAAGCCGGAAGGTCAAGCACTATTTTCAGGGTCATCCTATCACAGTGGTTAGTTCAGCCCCTTTGGGAGATATCATCCAAAACAGAGAGGCGACTAGCCGGATTGCCAAGTGGGCTATTGAGCTTGGACCTCACGGGCTCAAGTATACACCTCGCATAGCGATTAAATCTCAGGCACTCGTGGACTTCATCAATGATTGGACAGAGTTGCAGGCACCAGAGGAAAAACCAGACAATACTTATTGGACTATTCACTTTGATGGGTCCAGGCAATTGGAGGGCTCGGGGGCTGGAGTCATATTAACTTACCCACGAGGTGACAAGTTTTGTTATGTTCTTCGCTTAATGTTCCCTTGCACTAACAATGCAGCTGAGTACGAGGCCTTACTCCATGGTCTTCGGATGGCTAAGGAGATGAACTTAAGCCAGGTTAAGTGCTTCGGTGACTCGGACCTGGTGGCTCAACAGGTATCTGGCACTTGGGATTCTAAGGACCCACTCATGGCTGCATATCGACGAGAGGTGGACATATTGGCTGGTCATTTCAAGGGCTATCAAGTTAACCATATATACCGGCGAAAAAATGAAGCAGCACACGCTTGAAGTCGTCTAGGCTCTCAGCGTAAACCGGTGCCACCAAATGTCTTCCTCGACGTACTACATAATCCGTCAGTCAAGATACCCACAGAGGAGGAGTTGGCTATTCCTGACCCGGAGACCCAATTGGTGGCAGCTTTGCATGTCATACCGGATGGGAAAGTCCCGTACCTGGCTTACATGAACCGGGGCGAGGTACCGGAGGATGAAACCTTGGCCCGACAGATAATCTGGGGATACAAGACAATGAGCATTATCCATGGGGAGTTACATCATTACAGCGTCACAGGAGCAATTCAGCGTTGTGTGTCTCCTCAAGAGGGTTGTGAGATTTTGCGAGAAATCCACGAAGGAGATTGTGGTCACCACGTCGGTTCAAAATCCTTGGTGGCTAAGGCTTTTCTTCACGGCTTCTATTGGTTGAGGGCTCATGCTGATGCTGAGGATTTAGTCAAAAGGTGTGACGGTTGTCAGAAATTTGCACGCCGTGCTCATGTTCTGGCTCAGGAGTTGAAATGATTCCAATTACTTGACCGTTTTCAACTTGGGGCTCGATATGGTTGGACCCTTTAAGAGATCCAAGGACAAAAAGACCCACCTGTTAGTGGCGGTTGACAAGTTTACCATGTGGGTAGAGGCAGAGCTAGTCAGTAAGTGTGATGCAGCCACGGCGGTTCAATTCATCAAAAAGGTGATATTCCGTTTTGGTTTTCCACACAGTATTATAACTGATAACGGTACTAATCTGTCCAAGGGTGATATGGAGGAATTTTGTCAACATGAGCACATCCGGCTTGATGTAGCGTCAGTGGCTCACCCCCAATCTAATGGTCAAGCAGAGAGGGCAAATCAAGAAATTTTGAGAGGTATCAAAACCCGGCTTATGGTTCCTTTAAAGAGGACGCCGGGTTGTTGGGTAGAAGAGTTACCTTCTATGTTATGGAGTATCAACACCACACCAAACAGATCGACGGGTTACACACCTTTGTTCATGGTTTATGGAGCAGAGGCGGTTCTTCCCAGTGACATCCGTCATGACTCGCCCCGGGTGGCGGCTTACGTTGAAGCGGAGAATGAAAAAGCATGTCAGGACTCACTGGACCTGTTAGATGAAGAGCGTGATTTAGCAGCAGCATGTTCGGCGATTTATCAACAAGATCTCCGACGTTATCACAGCCACCGGGTTAAGACCAGAACCTTTCAAGAAGGCGATCTGGTGCTCTGGCTCATCCAGGATCAAACTGATATGCACAAGCTATCCCCACCTTGGGAAGGACCTTTTGTGGTCAGCAAAAATCTGCACAACGGGTTATACTACCTCATCGATGTTCGAGAGCACAAAGATTCACGCAAATCAGAGGGGGAGACCCAGCGGCTGTGGAATATAGCTCTTCTTCGTCCTTACTATACTTGAGCCACATGCTCTTCTTATGTACATACTTATGACAATGTATATATTATATAATCAACTGGAGGCCCAGCTAAAGCGGGGTCTCTGTTCTTTTTTACATCATGTGTGGTTCCATGGGGGCTTCTACTTACAAAGCGGAGTTCTATTAACCCGGCTTATAAAGCCACACAGATATAAAGGAAATCACTAGGGGGCTTGGTCATATCCGAACCATAGCTACACCTCTTGATCGGTTTAAAACCGAAAAGGGAAATCACTTGGGGGCTTGGTTGTATTTACACCATAGCCACACATGTTGATAGGCTTAAAAGCCACAAGGAAATTATGTGGAGCCAAAGAGAGTCTGTTGCATAAAGCACAACTCAAACATAGGTCACCACTAAGCATTGCTCAAATATTACTTGGGGGCTCCTTGCTTCTCAAAGAACAAACGAGCTTGCACCCTTGTAATAGGCTATCAAGCCAGGCTTGGAAGCCAGGTGTATTCACCGAAAACCCCGGGTTATCCTGCCTCTTTAAGTAAGCCACTCCGTCCAGGTAAACCTGGTATGACCCATCGAACGTTTGACAAGTCAATCTCATAGACCCTAAACTTGTCAAAGTTAAACCAGTGATTGGTTAAAGATCGAGGTCCATCTTAAAAGGCTTTGCAAAACGGTTTGACTCAGCGGCCTGGCAGCCCATGAAAAGCCTTGCATATTTCTTTTGTATTTGCTATTTTAAAATCTTTTGATCAGGGGTTTATGAATATTTTATGATAAACCGGTATTTATTACAACCCGACGTGGCTTTCAACGCTCAGTTGTCAGTACATGATCAGTTCTAAACCGGTAGTAAATTGCTCCGGTCTGGTTTTAGCTACACGTCACCAGAATTATACAATCCGGTGGTAATCATCAACTGGGATGGTTTTTATATGAACCAGCAAGAGGGAAAGGAGTCATCAACCCTACAAATGGGTATTTTCACTCCTACTATACCAACAGTTGATTAGCCAACGAAGATATATCATAGGTATCATTTATTTTATGTCTGGTTAATACAAATCTTGGTTATCCATCCAAGTTATATATTTTTGGGCATCATGACCCATCCTGTGGAAAACCACTAGGACACTTTCAAGTTCTTATATGCAGGAACAAAAATCATAATGGGCTATGCATAAATAGATCCCAAAGGCAGGACAAGTTTTCAGTATCAAGCAAAACAAACATGCTCGATGGCATGGCAGATAAGGTGTTCATGCTATCCTATTACAAGGCGTTTTCAATACCCCAAAATCAAATAAGTGTTTTCAAAGAAGTGGCAGACTGCAGCTGTTAAAACGGCCACCGGTTTAGGATTCCTCATTAGGACGGCTTGACGATTGAGGGTCATCTTGCGCGGTCAGATTCTCTTCATCCCTCCCCAGACGCTGGAAATCAATCGTTGACCAATCGATTCCGGTTAAGGCTTGAAAAACGGCCTCTTCATGGATAAGGTTGGAGGGGTCAATGTCAGGAGCGTAAGTATGCTTACGGATTGGCGGCACAAGATCTTCAACATTATGAATCAGTGCGGCCTGTCTTTTTCCCTCGGCATCATAAACCGGTTGAAAATTAGATAAATCTGTATCCTCCGCCAGTTTGCTTGCTATCGGCCGCATCTCCTTTGTCAGCCTTCGGAGATCATCATTATTGAAGTATGTGCCGTCTTCTTTCACACCAGGATAGCCTTTGATGATATCTGCCAGTTCAAGATCCGGAATCCACGCCTTGGCCCGGATTAGCGCGGTCAGCGCACCTGACCTTGCGGCTGATCTCTTCAGTTCATTGATCCGGGCAGGCAGCATGGCCAGTTTTTCGATAGTTTCCTTTTCAGCGATGGCGGAGGCTTGTTATAAGATGCAGTACAAATGGCTCGCTGGGATCCAGAGAACAGTTGTTCTATCAAGGTATAGGCCGCTTCCAGCTTCATCCGCATGTCAGAGCCAAGATGAGCAATGCGGGTCCCTATCATGGTTAAACATCAGTAAACCGGTTGTTGATAAGATATTATGAAATTAGACAAACTGCAGGAGAGGGTAGTTACCAAACACAGCAGAAGTCATGGCGTTAATCTGCCGCTTTAAACCGGCCAGTTCTTCAACCACCGGCTTCAGGGCTGCCTCTGCGTCCTCGGCCTTTTTTGTTAAACCGGCCTTTTCTGTCTCCCAGTCTGCACGCTCTTTGTTAAAGGTTTCTTTCAGTTTCCCCATAGCTGCTAGGGCATTGGTCAGCTCTTCTTTGGCTTTGGAATCCTCTGCTTGCTGAGATTTAACATTCTCTTGAAGATCCATGGTTTGAGCATCCTTTTTACTCAGCTCAGCCTACAAAGGTGCGATATATCATCAAAACAGGCTATGAAGTACCAAGCGTATAACAAGTTATGCACTTTGTACTTGGGGGCTAATGCCTATTTGCTCTATCATCAACATATTTTTCACAAGTCTCAAGTACAATGCAAGCATTATCCTTAACACTTGGGGGCTAATGTACATCTGTTCAAAGTTGATGCATTGATTCAAGACCTAGTTTACTTTGGAAAGATAAACCGGCCCTTGGGGGCTACACCGATGAAAACTACAGGAATACAATGATAAAGTACCGGTTTGTTTCCAAATATCATTTGACATATGGAGGATCAGCATGCAAGTATTGAGATATTACAAAGTCCCGATTTATGATTGTTATCATAAACCGGCCCTTGGGGGATACTTGAGTTGATATTGACAAAATTGGATTTACGAAAAGGGGAAGTGATGAAAATACCTCATAGCGCTCCTTCATCAGGTTCACCAAACCGGCTTCATAATCATGGTTTGAGTGCAGACGGTTTAGGAAACCAGAGTGGAGCTCTTGAGCACTAAGATGGGCATAGCTAGATAAATCAGTGCTCCATTTCCCTTTCTCCATAGCAGCACACTCTTCCTTGGCACTATGTTTTGCCAAAATTACAGGATGGCTAGGAGGAGTGTGACCAATACCAGTAATGATAACCTTGCCTTCTTTGTCTCCAGCAGCCTTTTTTGGAGTTGATGGAGTGTCAATGGTTCTCACCGGACTAGAAGGTTTGTCATCAGTCTGGATTGGATTGGCCGGTTCATCATCTGGCACAGCAATATCAACTTCTGCTTGTTCATCAGTATTGTGATCTTGAGGAGGTGGTTCATCAAAGGTGGCTTCAGCACTTGGACCCTCCGGTTCAGCAGTCTGCTCTGGTTCAATAACCACCTGGTCTTCGGGCGGATTAGTCACCTGAGCCTTTTTACTGGGTGTAGCTTTGGCTCTAAAAATAAAAAGATGCAAGGGTTAGCATAGCGGATAAAGTATGAAACATCAAAGGAAGGGGGTGAAATACTTACCCAGCTACGGTCTTGAGAGGAGGGAGTTGGGTCGTTGTTGACTCGCCAGAGGATGAAGGAGGTGTCACCTGATAATTCAAATCGAACAGATTAAGAGGATGTCGGAAATAGCATGCCTTGGGATAAGAAGTGTCAGAAGAAGGTGAGACCTCAGATCGGCGTTTCCTAACTGGGGTGTGTGGTAAACCGGCCGAAGTAACCTTTTGGCCGCTGTGCTGGGTTATGCGGTGAGCCTCGTGCTGCTGCTTCTTCAAAGTAAATGTTGGATCCAAGTGAGCAAGAGGATGTGAAAAGCTTACTTTCCGGATCTCTTGACGGATTTTTTGTGTTGGCAGAGAGTCTGAACCGGAGGAAAGGATAATTACCTCTACATCGTCAGCTTGGCTGCCCTCCACGTCCTCCTGATAAGTATCTTTGTTAATGAGATGCATGAAAAGGGAACCAAGTGAATCAAGTTCTACCTCAACTTCCGGTTCATCAGGGTCGTCATCCAGTTCCATGCTGATGCGTTCAGCTGTCTTCGGCTTTGAGGTTTTCTTGACGGCTTTTGTTTTAGGACGGGAAGGCTTTGCCGCTTTTTGTAGAGGTTTCTTCTTCCAGAACGGATCATCACCCTGTTTATAAACAAGCAGAAGGGTATTCACAGGTTGTGCAGTCTAAAAGATATCAAGTGTAAAGCGGAAGGACAGTACTTACAGCAGGCGGTTTGTTTTTTGTTTAAAAGGGGTCTAAGCTGGTTTGGCGGCAAACAGCTTCCGATTCGTTCAATATCTTCTTGACAGCCTCGATGACTTCTTCATCGGTTAGCTGAATGTTGATGTGATGTTGGGAGTCTTCTACTTCACCAGTATACTCGCACATTAAGCCGGAGCGGCGACTTAATGGCAAGATGCTCCAAGATATCCAACAACGGACAAAGTCTACACATGTTAAACCGTTCGCCGAGAAGGCTCTCACCTTGGCGAGTTGAGGTGCATACGGGGCCCGTTCCTGGGCATTTAGGCGTTGTGGAAGAGGATGAATATTGGCAAGCCGGTGGGCATGGTAACCCGGCAGAGGATTCTCGTCTTCAGGGGAGGTGTCTTTACAGTAGAACCAAGTTTGGTTCCACTCTTTGGGGTGACTGTGCAGCTTGGCATGAGGAAATTCAACCTCTTTTCTTGTTTGAATGGAGACTCCACCGAGTTTAGTGTTGGGCCCATCTACAAATTCAGTGCGCCGGTTCAGATGGAAGAAATCCCGGAACAGTTCAACAGTTGGCTCTTCTCGTAAGTACACTTCACAGAAGACTTGGAAATTGCATATATTGGATACCGAGTTGGGTCCAATATCTTGAGGGTGGAGCTGGAAACTGGCAAGCACATCCCGGAAAAACTTTGACCCGGGCGGTTTGAAACCATGGCCTATGTGATCAACAAACACCACTACCTCACCCTGCTTAGCGGTGGGAGGATTTTCTGGCCCAGGAACTCGCCAACGGATCTCATTCTTCTTTGGTAAGGTGCCGATCTTAACCATACCATTCATTTGCTCCTCCGTAACCTGGGAGGGAGCCTAGTTATAGGAATAAAACTGCTTGGCCATTGTAAGCGAAAAGCTGAAAAGAAATGTCGGTTTACAATTCATTCATGGTAAGGCATAAGGTTCAACAAGATAAAGAAATCCAAATATGTGAAATTGGTAAACCGGAGGATGATATAGTTATGAATGACAAGGCAATATGTGGAAAAAGAGATATACACATATTATTAAACCGGAGTATGATGACGGACACAAAGGAGTTGCCGGTTTACAAAGGAGTTGCTGGTATGTGATAGATTGTTTTCTACAAAGGTAAACCGCCTATGTAATGAAGAAGATACAGATCTAAGGCAAGAACGACTAAGTAAGGTAAAACAGGTTTCACAAGATTACTTGGAAATTTTAGATCTACCATAAGACAGGAAAAGCAAAAAGATTTAGACCTAAAAAGGTTGGTCCCGAAGTAGTTCACAATGGTCTAGATGAGTTTTTATGTGTATAAGGGTTTGTTGTGATAGCAAAAGATAAGGAATGCTATAGCTACTACACGAAACACATCAAGCTTGAGGGTTCTTCCATGGACTAAGAGCATCTCCAGCCGCGCCGCCAAGAAGGCCCCCCAGGCCATTTTTCGGCCGCCGTCACCAAAAAATCGGCCCAGTCGCGCCCCCAAGGGCACAGTTTTCACCGGCTCGGGCCGAAATTGGCACCGTCGGACCCAACCCAAACCCGGTGCGCTGGGGGTCGCTCGGGGGCGCCGGGCGAATCTTTTTTGGTTCGAAGAGCTGCGGGCCAGCCGCGTCAGCGACTCGACACTCTTCTTGCCGCTTCGTCGTCCTCATCGCCTCGTTTCCTGCGACGAATCAATGCTAAAGTTGCGCGCTGCGCACGCTGCCGCGCCTATCAGCCTCCATTGATGCCTCACGGGCAGCGCAATGAAGGCCGGGCGACGCGCGTCCCCTCGGCCGCCACGCCAAAAAGCCACGCGTAACGAGCCGGCCAAGCCTACCACGCGGTGCCTCCGCCTATATAACCACCAGCGCGCCGGAGGCACGCACAGACACTACACCGCCGACGCGCCCATTTCTCCTCCCTTCCTCCTCTCGCCGTCTCCAGTCCAGAAGAATGGCCGAGCGCTTTCCAGGCGACTGCGCGGCGGCGAATGGCTTCAGGCGCCGCCATCTTCACGAGGAGGAGGCTCGCCTCCTTTTCGAGGCCGAGTACCCGGTCCCGCCGGACATGCGAGTGCCCGGGGCTTGGAGGATCAGCGCCGGTGGCATGCCGGTGCCACCACCACCCACCGGGGCGGTGCAGCGTGCGGAGATCGCATGTATCCGCGCGTCCCTGCCACGGGCGGCGAGGGAGGGGCCACGGTACGTCCTCGACAGCCCGCTCTGGGAGCCCTACTTCCAACGCCGTCACACCGAGCAGCTCGAGGCCACCAACGGCGTCGTGCCCTCCGGCAGGCTCAACTCCGCTGGCCGGCACGGTGGTGGAGCGTGCCGGGCCGCACGTTGGAGGCCGTCCTCGAGTACATCGAGGGCGGCAACACGCCACGCCTCGAGTACCGCGCTCCTCCATCCTTCTCACGCTACCGTGGAAGCTCCTGGACACCGAGGCGCATGGAGCTGCCCGGGGCGTCCTCCTCCTCGTCTGGCCGCTTGTCGGGCTCTCCCTGCCTCCGCCCCGTCAAGCTGGAGCCCCATGACACGCCTATCAGCACGCGCACCCGCAGCTCCAGCGTCCGCATCGGCGACTCCGCCCCCCCACCGGCCGCTTCGTCCTCGTCGAGCCCAAGCCGGAGCCCGGCCAAGGTTGTCAGAATCGCGATTTTGAATCGGATAGGAGCTTCTATGGTAGGATCGCAAATCGTAGAATCTTCACTATCAGGATCGTAGAAACATAGATTCTAAGAACTAAAATCGTAGAATCAGAGGGCTAATCTTGGGTCGTAAAGTCGTAGAATCGTATAATAGAATCACGATTCTGACAACCTTGAGCCCGGCCTCCCCGCGGAGTATGAGGAGATAGCCCGGCGCGGCTTCTCCGACGAGGACGCCCTGCGGTGGGCGCGGGTCGACTACCTCCTGACGGAGATGACCCGGCAAACCCGGGCCCTGGAGGAGATCACTGCCCGTAAGCGTGGGCGCGAGGACGAGCACGGCATCGTCGTCCTCGACAACGACGACGACGACGCCCCCGGACCGTCCAACCCGCCGCGCCAACCGGGGGAGGGATGCAGCAGGGACGGCAGCGGCGGTGGCGGAGACGACAACGACGATGACGACGACGACGGCGGCGGCGACTACACGCGGTTCTACCGCCTTCTCGGCATGTAGACGGCGAGGAGCGACGAGCGGCGAGGTAGACAACGAGGAGCGGTGATGAAGACGGCGGGGGCAGCCCGTGCTGGTTTTTTTCTTTTTTGTAAAATATGTTTAAATTTGAACGAACTCGCCGATGTTTGCGATAAATTTGAGCCGTGTTTGCGCCGTATTTGACTTTTTCAAAAAAAACGCGCCGCGACTGGGGGCATCTCGCCCCCAGTGCACGGTTTAGCGCCGGTGCGCCCCCAGGGGGCGATTTTTAGCCCCTCCTGGGGGGCCAACGGCTGGAGATGATCTAAGGAGGAACATGGAAGAACAGTTGGCGGAGACTCCATGAACATTCATGAACACTGAAACCCTAAGTAGATCTATAGAGGAGGAAGGGGAAGATCTTACAGCGGCTGTTGAAGCAAGCGGAGTTACACCACGGCTATCTGGTGCAACCAGGTCGATGCAGCGGCCAACGGAGATGCAGAGGCGAAGCTCGGCGACGGCGGTAGCGCTCGGTGCAAAGGCGTCGCGAGGAGGAAGAAGGAGCAAAGAGACGGAGGGAAAAAAGGAAATGACCCGTGGCCCTATTTATAAGGTAACAGGCGCAAGAATCAAGGGGCCAAAATATTGGATACCTAACAGGTGCGGTCGCCTCGATTGTCGAAGGTTCATTAACTGAAGGTGAGATATATCATTTTTAAATAACAAGGTGACATCATGGCGATTTATCATGATCCTGGAGTATGACGTCACGATGGTTTACAAGATCAAGGTGAAGATGCAAAGGAGGAATTTGTCTATGTGTTGAAGATTGACATGAACAAGTTCAAACCAATCTGGGGCCTAATGTTGGGGATATTACTACTGGACGTAAACCGGCCAGGAGTAGCCGGGTTAACTCTATGAAGATGGAAACCCATTAAGATGTGAGGATGGCGGTGCTTTACAAAGGCCCAAGGCCCGAACGCGGGTTAAGGCCTGTAGATGTAAACCGACTCTTTCATGTAACTTGTATTGTAAGTTAGAAGGAATAGAGACCGAGCTGGGCATGCTTATGATCCGACCTCGGGACTCTGTAAACCGGCGGGCGTCAACCTATGTATATAAAGGGACGACCCGACAGCGGTTTAGGGACAACACACAACAACTCGAGAGCCAGGCAAAGCAGATTCGCTCCCTGGTCATCGAAACTCTAGCAATACCAATACCACTGACGTAGGCTTTTACCTTCATTAAAGGGGTCGAACTAGTATAAAACCCTCATATCCCTTGTCCGGTTTAACCCCTTTAAGCTAACCCCTTTCACAAGGACATCTGCCATGACAAACCCACGGCAGGATCTCTTTAGGGAGCTCTGAACGAATTACTTCGTTCTTCTCGCTAAACATTAGAGTGTGCATGAACTTAGCCTTCCAGTCATCTACAGCAGCCTGCAAACAAAGAAAATGAAACGATGGTTTAGTAACGGATAACTAAAACTACAGCAGGAGCGCCTCAGCAAAAACACACAAGAAAAATGAAAGGATGATGAGACAAGAACAAGGACAGAACATACTTCCACATCACCAAAATCTTCAACAATCTCATCGCCATGATATGAAGAGCGGAACTTCATGGCAAAGAAACCATAATCATTATTCTTCTGCTTTGGAACATCGATAAAAGTCGGCCTCTTTGCAATAGTCACCCAGTTAGGCTGCTTGCTCACTTTTATACGCAGCCTTGCCGTAAGACTCCTCGAGCAACCCAACAAATCTCTTGATCTGCCAGAAACAACAAAATAAGATGAAGTCAAAAACATGTTAACCAAAATAGTTAAGTTCAGGTACATAAAAAGCGACACTTACATAAGATCCAGCTAAACAAATAGCAGAAGTTCAACATCCAAATGATAGTCAGTACAAGCAGTATTACCAAAACAGAGACAACAACATATTTTGTCAACACAGGGCATAATAAACTTCGTGTCAAACAAGAGAATGTGAAAGGAGGTTCAGGCTAAGAAACACTCACGATATTTTGACAGTCCCCGTGGAAACTCGTTCGCGACGTTTCCATATTAGCATAAGGAAGCAAGGATATCAATGCTCCCACGATATTTATTCACCACGTACAGACTGTAGTGCTCCATTGTGCCAATTGGCTTGAATAGAATCAAGAAAACCTGCCAAGAATGAAAGGACCGGTGAACACAAACTATAAAAGCATATGTACTGAAGAACCGGCATGAACAAAAACTTCTTGACAAACTCAGCAAATGGATGCACATGAAATTAAAAAAAGAAAGATTTATGAAAAACCTAACCAGCTTTGCGTTAAGAAGGTCTTCTTCCTTGCGAACAAACATTGGGAGGAGACCGGCAAATTTTTTTGCATCAAACTTTGGAACTGTTGCAGTGAAGAAATCATACTCCAGGCAGTACTGTGCATTCACAAAAACACAATTAAAACACCTCCCAAATGCCACTACAACAAAACTAAGGAAAAAAAGGGAGATAGGGGTGCAAAGAACTAAAACCTGTATGAAGTAGAGACTAAGTACAACCCTGTCAGCACTAGTGAATATCTCAGAGGTCTCCAGCTTATCCTTCCACAAATTTATGAGATAATCCATTATGTCTCCTTCCATCTGCTGCCCTTCACCGAAAAGAGTATAAAGCACACGTCATGTGAGGTCAATCACATTTGCAGGGATGCTAAACATGCAGTAGCTTGTCCTATAGAATACAAAAGGATGGTAAAAAAATTAGAAGTTCAGATGCAACAACAAACAGAAATTCAGACACTATAACTCAAAAGGCAAGAGGAGACAAAAAACAGAAGCTCAGATACTACAACAATGGCAGTTCAAACAATATAACAATAGAAGTTCACACACTATAACTCCAAGGCAAGGGAGAAATGAACAGAAGTCCACATACTACAACAACAGAAGTTCAGACACAGAGTAGGATCTCTGGCAGCAACAAAGTTAAGAAGAAGAAAACTCACTCAGAATACTTCTCTAGACCCTCTTCACTAAGCACATACTGTTTCAGCTTCCGGGCCTCGGATAGATGAGGGTAACTGTATTTTTTTAGGGGAGCGACAGGAGAACGCCACTTCAAAGGCAATCTTGATGCTCTCTTGGAGGAAGTAATGTTGCCAGACTCAACTGCCGGTTTCCTCCTGGTGATGACAGCATTCTTCCCACCTCTCCCAGCAACAATACCAGCAGCAGATTTACCATTCTTTGGGTAAGCAATCTTCTCAAAATCATCATCAGACGAAATAACTTCTGCTTCGGATGCTTCGACTGCACTAACCTTCTTGGAGCAAGGGTTTTTTGGAGTACCACGAATACCACTAGCCCGCTTCCCTAACTTGGAAGGAATAAGGATTCGACGTCTACCATCTTCTATCGGAGTTGTACTCATCGATTCCTCCCAAGGCTGGTATTCCTGTCACCCGAGGAATGTGTAGTGGTAATCGGTCAAGTCCAAAGGATCCACTTTCAAAGAAAAGGAAAAGAAAACATCACCATTAAATATCACTAAACTTCAGGAATAGCGCAATGTGGAGTCCAACTAATAAAGATGACATGGTTACTACTCAAGCTGACCTAAAAAAATAGTTGCATTAAAAAACTAAATGAAGTTCAGGCACAACCAAAGGCACAGTTCAAGATAAAACCGATGAACTGGAAAACATTCAACTACAGCTAACAAAACCATAGAAAGCATCATCTCTGAAGTTCAATTATAAAGAAATGCTCAGGTACAAGTAAGCAATGGAAGGAAAGAAATTACTGGAAAAAAACACACAAGCGAAATAAAAAGGATAGAAACGAAGTTCATGTACAAGAAAATGCTCCTCTCCTTCTGAAACCAGCTGCCCAGCCAGATCTCAAGCAGAAGTCCAAGTTTAGAGAAAAATATGAAGTTCAGGTAGAATAAAAGATGCAGTGGAGGTAAGCAGTCCAAGTTCCAATACTTACATGTGTAGTAGCCAAACAGAGCTTGGAAGTCTGTCTCAAACAGGTTGGAAGAAGCGATTGAGTACACTCACGTCTTCCTGATATCTGCGATATTTTCATGGGAATAATTTGCAAGAACCCCATCATGATACGAATTAACATTCGTAAGCATGAAGAATCCGTAGTCGATACTGCCATCAAACGTTGTAAAAGAATAGTGTTAGAACAGAAAAATAAAGCCAACGAGTAAAACACGTGCAGCTTAAGTACAACTACAGATAAAAAGAAGTGATAAAGAGAAAAAGTGGAACTCATACTTGTTTTGCTGCTGGGGCACATCAATCCAATCCAGAGCGAAATGGTCGATGGTAAGAGGACTGAAGGGTGTCTCCCTGTCGTTGCTGGCATCGCTCCAAAGCTTTTTGATGTTGTCGGTCATCCGTCAAAACAGGCGTACTGCACATTCATCATCTGGTCCATAATAGGAGTCGAGAAGCTGGAACCTTGAATTCTTCAGGTCAAGAAATATGGAAACCCAATGACCAACACCACCCATGAAAGCAGGAATCTCAGGCGGGTCAAAAGTGGGGAGAACAACCTGAAGCAACATAAACACACGAATCATTAAAAACTGAGAATTGATATCAAATGGTACAAAGAAAAATCAAACAATATTAACACAGTGGATCGTAGTGCAAAACTAATACAGAGGCAAAGAACAAGATATTGCATACCGAATCATGTGCATCCATGCTATCTAGACCACTCGCCAAGAAGTACTTCCTCACACGGGAATCAAAATGACCTCTGAAAATCTTGTCTTAAAATAATGCAGACAACATCAACATATGAAAATAAAAAAATGAGACAAACAAGTTTTAACTAAAATGATAAGGAACAAAACAGAAAAGAAATCACTATATGGTTGACTTACACAAACCCAATACGGTAGGATGAGTTTATTCGATCCCTGGTACTTCACACGTAGACAGTAGAGTGCAACCTCAGCCACATTAGATCGAAGCATTCCGCGAGGAGCAAAAGATATTGCGACATCCTCAACAGAAGCTTCACACTCCTTGTTTTGGAACATAATCATTGATCTAAAACAAGGAAATAGAAAGTAAAACAAGTTCAGCATCTGGAACTCAGGAAGTTCATAACACATGTTAGCACAGAAGTTCAGCTATATCACAACAGGCAGTACAGTACAAAAGAGGCAAGAAGTTTAGCACCAGAGTAGTAAAATAAGAAGTTCAGGTACATATAGCAGAGAAGTTCAGGTATGAAACCACATGCAGTTCACAGGGGGTACATGGATGATGTAAATATTGACTAGCTGAACTCACCTCTTGGAATGATTATTCTTAAGCCTAGTTACACTGTAATAAAAGTCATTAACCTTCTTTTGGACGATAGCAAGGTCGCTATCTGCTCACCAAAAAGAAATAGAAATTGAGAGCGACACTCAAGCACATTCAATTAAGAGCAACATTCAAGCACAACATTCAAAACATAAGCACATCTCAGCTGCTACATCAGAAAAGATAAAACCACAACATCACAGACATCACAACCCATGCATAACAAACCTTCACCCACATAGAAAACAGGTTCACTTAACATTCTTTACAATCCACATGACAAACAACAAAACCAGAAGTTCAACTTAGCCACACAGGCAGTTCACAGTGGATATCATGGACTAAACCAAACAACAAAAGGGAAGGGGACGGGGAAAGAAGAGAGAAGCATGCTCCTCTCTTCATGGATCCTTGCCTAGACCAGTGGCAGCACTGGAATGATCAACCTCCTCTCCATAGTTATCGCTTTCGGTCTCTTCATCGTCGTCTCCAATAGACGTTGTAGCGTCATCGGGAAGGACACCAGCAGCAGCTGGAGCAACTGGAGAATCTGAAACAAGAAAAACTTTTGGTTGTGTCTGTACAGCATCAACATCAACAAATGGCTCTACTGCAGGAGACTTCTCCGGGCTTGTAGCAGCACTACCACCAGTCTCAGCAACAGACTCAACATGATCTTTCTCCAAAATGATGTCTCCAGTTGTCTTGCCCTGCTCAGCATCAGAAACCTCAGCGCCAATGGACGACTGAGCTTCAGTTAGATCCACCCCGTCGGAGGAGCCGGTGCCTAAGACGTACTTGTCTGCAACCTTCTGTGGAGGAACACTAACATCATCATTCTGATTACAAAGGGTTGACTGAACCTCATGCACAAGGGAAGCAAGTCCGTCTCAGGGGCAACAAGACAAATGGACAAGAAAAATGGTACCTTATTTTCACTGCCATGAACCTCATCAACTAATACACCACTAGCGGGAGCAGGTTCATGCACAGGGGCAGCCTCATGCACAGGAGCAGCTTCATGCGCAGGTAAAACATCATCCTCAACCCTAGCACCATCATCAACAGCCTACAAAAAAATCATGTAGAAAACAAATACCTAATCAGCAGAAGTTCACATTGCATAATCAGAGAAGGTCAGCTATCACAACTGACACATAATGGAATTCCAAATACAGTAAACATAGCAGGTCAGATATCAAACTACTCTAAGATACAAAAGGGAAAAATAAGGGCCAGTCATCGAAGTCATGGAAGTTCAGCTGCTGTAGCTCTTGACGTTCAGGTTCTATAAACAGAGAAGATCACCTAGGAAACACTAGTACTAAAAAAATAGTTTATGACACATGAAATCAATAACGGACACCTATGACTACAAATAGTAATAACTGAAAGCTAACATTGAACATTAGTGCAAAGAAATATCAAAAGCCAACATAAACAAACCTCTTTGGTATGCTCCACGTGGCCTCCTTCACGACCCGAACAACCAGAATCCTGCCTCTGAATCTGTCTCACAACAACACTTGCCTCATCTTCAAAAGGCTTGCAACGAGCATCCTGCATTTCCTTGAACATCCCAACGCTAGTCCGGAGGTGGGAAGTGCTCTGACGAAGCTCTTCAAGAAATTTAGCTTCAATATATAAGACCTCCTTCGAAGACTCAACATCAAATCCGTGTCCGGGAGGAAGAATCCCATCAACGTGAATAAGACGCTCAACAGTTGAAGGAACACGAGCCAACTCCCCACAAACAGTTTCAAGAAGACTGTTAATCCTAACCAGCGAAACATTGGCAGCTTCAAACAAATTCTCGGAAGAGACGCCACCTGCAGCACTCACACGGGCAGAAGAACCTCCTGGATCTATAGCGGGGGCACCAGTATTAACATCCCGGGAGAATTCAAATATAGGGCAAGTTCCACTCCCTAGGCCGACAAAACGAGGCATAGTTAGAACATGAAGTTCACTAACCCTAAAGAACACAACCTCAGCCTGTGTCTTCCACTGCATACAAAAACAAAAGTCAACGCGTCAGAAAACAAATGAAGGAACATGGGAAGAAAAATATACAAGACAATACTAGAAGTTCAAGTTAAACAACACAGTAAAGAATAATGCATAGAAACACTCACATGCAGTCTCCCAAACACCCAGTTGGCTGGATCATCATCACCCTTCATGACCAAGTCAGCCGCAGCAAGCTCAAGAAGTTTGGCCTGATCCATGAAATTGATGCGAGGGGTCCTCAAGTCAATATTAGGTGTCTTGCCAATGATAAGGCAGTCCAGATACGTAAGAAGCAACGCGATGGCACATCCCGTGACAACTTTTCCTCTGCTAGTACCTTGCTGATACCAAACAACAACACTCCGAATATCGTCAACAACCAACTGGCAGTAGTCCGTGTCTACCATATCCTCAAGCAGAAGTTTCTCGGCCATTGCTGCCTCCCTGGACACTCGTGTAGACATTCCAGGGATAACCACACACCTTCATGAAAATAATAAGGTAAAACACCTGCAGAGCAAGATCATCCTTCATCTCATCCTTCACAAGTTCAGCAAGGATATTCCGCGAATCCTTTGTCTTGATGTCGTCACTCCTAGCATACCCAAGCTTGCCCTTCAACCTCATAACAACATCATCGAAACCATCATTCGAGGGCCTAGGGGGGTATGATTACCTTGAGGGAACCCAAAGAGATGGTGAATACCATCACTTGTAATATGCAGAACCTTGTTCGCCTCACCCATGTCCAGAATCATGGTTGTAGGGTCGATCCTCGTGTAGATGTTGCCCATCAAAGGACGAGAAATGTTGGAATCAACCTTCAAGTCAAACACACAACCAAAACCAGCCTTGATAACCCTCGTCTTGTGCCTAGTTTGTAGCATTTTCGCACACGTCTTGACCTCTCCTAGTGAGCAGTGAACCATCTTGTTAAAACGTTTCGCCTCACCTCCTCCTTGGCCACCTTTTTCGGGCGCTTGGCCTCCTCTCTTCCTCCTCTCAGGCCGCTCCACAAGCTGATACTGAAAAAAATACATTGACAAGGAAAAAAGGCAGAACAATGAGACACACAAGCTTTACCAAAATTCCACTAATGCCTACATACACACTACATCTCAGAAGTCAAACTATGTCTACATCAGCAGTACAACCATGTATGACCACAAGTTAACATGCTTTCAAAAATGTTGGAAATTTAAAAAGCAGAAGTTCAACCATCTATACCAAGGCAATAATCAAACATGTATCTCAGAAGTCCAACTATGTCTACATAGGCAGTACAACCATGTATGACAACAAGTTAACATGCTTTCAAAAATGTTGGAAATTTAAAAAGCAGAAGTTCAACCATGTACACTAAGGCACTAATCAAACATGTATACCAGCAAGTTAAGCTAATTTCTTCATGTATATACCCAGAAGTCCAACTATGTACACAAAGGCAGTAATACCATAAAAGCAAAGCACATCGGCTAATTTATTCGTCTATATGGAGCAGAAGGTCAGCTATGTACGCCAAGGCAGTGCTAAAAACACAAAAACTACAGCAATAGCGACAAATGCTCTAAAAACAGTAAACATGAGACATTCATACCTGATTAGCGGCAGCATCATCGTCGTCGTCGTCCTCACCATCAACATTGAAATCAGCATCATCCTTGTCCTCTGGATTAACACGAGAACGCTTCTTCACACCCTTGTTGACCTTTGCAGGTGGAACCTTGTGCTTCACGCCGCATTTCTTCCCCTTACTAGATGCACCAGCACCAAGCGGAGAAGGTGTAGGCGCGGCAGTGGCAAGCACACGAGGACTACAGCATGGCGTACCACCAAGGCCTAGCCCTTCATCTTCAACAACTTCTGTAGGCCTTGAAACACATGGGCTCCTCTGAGGAGTAACTTCACCAACTACTAGCTTCCTCGCAGCGGTCTTCTTGATTTTCTTCTTAACGAGGACAACCGTGCCATCGCTGCCACATGTCACATCTTCCTCAACAGTGAGCTCAGCCGCATGAACAGATCCAGGAACATCAGAACCTTTCTCAAGGCGGGCCACCCTCTTCTTGCGAAAATCTTCTTGCTTCTTCCTCTTACGTTGGTCCTCCAGGAGAAGCTGAATAGGCACATCCTCGGGTTGAGTGACAGGTTCAGTGCCATCAATAGACTGCAACAACGACATCTGAAGAGAGTGTAAAGGATCCATAACGGAATCACAACCTTTGACTGACGGAGCCCCCTCCTCAGTAGCAGTAGGGGTTTCTGATAAACCCAACTCAGATAAAACATCGTTGATGGTGTTCAAAACTTCCTCCTCTATGGACACATCTGCAAAGAACACAAAAAATTGAAGCAAAAATAAAAAAAGTCAGGAACAAAAAAAACCGACATGAACAAGCTAAAAAACATGGCTCGAGACTTTAAAATGAAAAGAAAAGGGGTTTCACATACTAGGTGAAGCAAGAGCTGCAGAAGCAAGATCCTCGAGGCTTGAAAAATTCTCAAGGCTCGAAGCAACCTCGGCAATCACAGTCAAAGGGATCATGGGTGATTTAGCTGCATTAGATATTGGAGCATCAGTATTAACCTCTAAAGCTCCATCTTGATCGCAGGCATTTTTTCAGAACTATTCAACTCATCCCCAACTACAAAAAATGCAAGTAAAAAAGGCAGCTGAGTTCTAATGCGCAATCCTACACCAAAGGGACTTCTACTTTGACAACAATGTCCAATACCCAGAAGTTCAACAATACCTATGATGTCTACTACACAACCTTCTTCTTGTAGACGTTGTTGGGCCTCCAAGTGCAGAGGTTTGTAGGAAAGTAGCAAATTTCCCTCAAGTGGATGACCTAAGGTTTATCAATCCGTAGGAGGCGTAGGATGAAGATGGTCTCTCTCAAGCAACCCTGCAACCAAATAACAAAGAGTCTCTTGTGTCCCCAACACACCCAATACAATGGTAAATTGTATAGGTGTACTAGTTCGGCGAAGAGATGGTGATACAAGTGGTATATGGATAGTAGATAATAGTATTTGTAATCTGAAAATATAAAAACAGCAAGGTAACTAATGATAAAAGTGAGCGTAAACGGTATTGCAATGATAGGAAATAAGGCCTAGGGTTCATACTTTCACTAGTGCAAGTTCTCTCAACAATAATAACATAGATAGAACATATGACAAGCCCTCAACATGCGACAAAGAGTCACTCCAAAGCCACTAATAGCGGAGAACAAACTTAGAGATTATGGTCGGGTACGAAACCACCACAAAGCTATTCTTTCGGATCAATCTATAAAAGAGTTCGTACTAGAATAACACCTTAAGATACAAATCAACCAAAACCCTAATGTCACCTAGATACTCCATTGTCACCTCAAGTATCCGTGGGCATGATTATACGATATGCATCACACAATCTCAGATTCATCCAACCAACATAAAAGTACTTCAAAGAGTGCCCCAAAGTTTCTACCGGAGAGTCAAGAACATGTGCCAACCCCTATGCATAGGTTCCCAATATCACGAAACCCGCAAGTTGATCACCAAGACATACATCAAGTGTTCTCATAAAAGACTCAATCTGATAAGATAACTTCAAAGGGGAAACTCAATTCATCACAAGAGAGTAGAGGGGGAGAAACATCATAAGATCCAACTACAATAGCAAAGCTCGGGATACATCAAGATCGTGCCATAGAGGGAACACGAGAGAGAACACGAGAGAGAGAGAGAGAGAGATCAAACACATAGCTACTGGTACATACCCTCAGCCCCGAGGGAAAACTACTCCCTCCTCGTCATGGATAGCGCCGGGATGATGAAGATGGCCACTGGAGATGGATCCCCCCTCCGGCAGGGTACCGGAAAGGGGTCCCGATTGGTTTTTGGTGGTTCTGGAGGCTTGCGGCGGCGGAACTCCCGATCTATTGTGCCCTCGGATGTTTTTAGGGTATATGGAGATATATAGGCGGAAGAAGTACGTCAGGGGGCACGAGGGGCTCACGAGGGTGGAGGGCACGCCCAGGGGGGGTGGGCGCGCCCCCCTGCCTCATGACTTCCTCGCAGATCCCCCGATGTGCACTCCAAGTCTTCTGGGCTTCTTTCCTTCCAAAAATGAGTTCCGTGAAGTTTCAGGTCAATTGGACTCCGTTTGATTTTCCTTTTCTTCGAAACCCTGAAACAGGGTAAAAACAGAAACTGGCACTGGGCTTTGGGTTAATAGGTTAGTCCCAAAAATGATATAAAAGTGTATAATAAAGCCCATAAACATTCAAAACAGTAGATAATATAGCATGGAGCAATCAAAAATTATAGATACGTTGGAGACGTATCAGCATCCCCAAGCTTAATTCCTGCTCGTCCTCGAGTAGGTAAATGATAAAAACAGAATTTTTGATGCGGAGTGCTACTTGGCATAATTTCAATGTGATTCTTCTTAATTGTGGTATGAATATTTAGATCCATAAGATTCAAGACAAAAGTTCATATTGTCATAGAAATAATAATACTTCAAGCATACTAACTAAGAAATTATGTCTTCTCGAAATAACATGGCCAAAGAAAGCTATCCCTACAAAATCATATAGTCTGGCTATGCTCCATCTTCACCACACAAAATATTTAAATCATGCACAACCCTGATGACAAGCCAAGCAATTGTTTCATACTTTTGATGTTCTCCAACTTTTTCAATCTTCATGCAATACATGAGCATGAGCCATGGACATAGCACTATAGGTGGAATAGAATGGTGGTTGTGGAGAAGACAAAAAGGAGAAGATAGTCTCACATCAACTAGGCGTATCAATGGGCTATGGAGATGCCCATCAATAGATATCAATGTGAGTGAGTAGGTATTGCCATGCAACGGATGCACTAGAGCTATAAGTATATGAAAGCTCAACAAAAGAAACTAGGGCATTTTGAGGAAGCCCATCATTGGAATATACAAGCCAAGTTCTATAATGAAAGATTCCCACTAGTATATGAAAGTGACAACATAGGAGACTCTCTATCATGAAGATCATGGTGCTACTTTGGAGCACAACTGTGGTAAAAGGATAGTAGCATTGTCCCTTCTCTCTTTTTCTCTCATTTTTTTATATTTTTTATTTGGGCCTTCTCTTTTTTTATGGCCTCTTTTCTCTTTTTTTCTTTGGGCTTCTTTGGCCTCTTTTATTTATTTATTTTTATCTGGAGTCTCATCCCGACTTGTGGGGGAATCATAGTCTCCATCATCCTTTCCTCACTAGGACAATGCTCTAATAATGATGATCATCACACTTTTATTTTCTTACAACTCAATAATTACAATTCGATACTTAGAACAAGATATGACTCTATATGAATGCCTCTGACGGTGTACCGGGATGTGCAATGATGCATGAGGGACATGTATGAAAGAATTATGAACAGTGGCTTTGCCACAAATACAATGTCAACTACATGATCATGCTAAGAAATATGACAATGATGGAGCTTGTCATAATAAACGGAACGGTGGAAAGTTGCATGGTAATATATCTCGGAATGGCTATGGAATTGCCATAATTGGTAGGTATGGTGGCTGTTTTGAGGAAGGTAAATGGTGGGTTTATGGTACCGGCGAAAAGGTGCGCGGTACTAGAGAGGCTTTCAAGGGTGGAAGGGTGAGAGTGTGTATAATCCATGGACTCAACATTAGTCATAAAGAACTCACATACTTATTGCAAAAATCTACAAGTTATCAAAGCAAAGTATTACACGCATGCTCCTAGGGGGATAGATTGGTAGAAAAAGACCATCGCTCGTCCCCGACCGCCACTCATAAGGAAGACAATCAATAAATAAATCATGCTCCGACTTCATCACATAACGGTTCACCATACATGCATGCTGCGGGAATCACAAACTTCTTTCTGTGAATATGGACTTGACTCTGAAATAGTAGCTTCTTTCTGTGAATCTTTTGCTACTTATGTTGATCTCCCCAAGGAGAAGTGGTTTAAATATCATCCTCCCAAAGAAGTAAAAGTGGTTGCACCTATTAAAGTTGAAGAAAAGACTATCACTTATAATGATCCTATTGTTCCTACTTTTTATGTTGAGAAACCACCTTTCCCTGTTAGGATAAAGGATCATGCTAAAGCTTCAACTGTGGTTCATAAAAGCAATACTAAAACATATACACCTCCTGAGAAAGTTAAAGTTGAACCTAATATTTCTATTGTTAAAGATCTCTTGTCTGATAATATTGATGGGCATGTTATTTATTTCTATGATGAAACTGCTAGAATTGCTAAACCTTGTGCTAAAGATAAACCTAGACCTGTGGTAGGCATGCATGTTATTTCTGTTAAAATAGGAGATCATTATTATCATGGCTTATGTGATATGGGTGCCAGTGCTAGTGCAATACCTATTGGCCTATATAGAGAAATTATGCATGATATTGCACATGTTGAGTTAGAAGATATTGATGTCACAATTAAACTTTCCAATAGAGATACTATTTCACCAATGGGAATTGTTAGAGATGTTGAAGTCTTGTGTGGGAGAACTAAATATCCTGCCGATTTTCTTGTTCTTGGTTCCCCACAAGATAACTTTTGTCCCATTATATTTGGTAGACCCTTCTTAAACATTGTTAATGCTAAGATAGATTGCAAAAAGGATGTTGTTACTATCAGTTTAGATCATATGTCTCAAGAATTTAATTTCTCTAAATTTAGTAGACAACACCGTGAAGAAGAATTACCTAGTAAGGATGAAATTATCGGTCTTGCTTCTATTGTCGTACCTCCTAGTGATCCTTTAGTACAATATTTGCTAGACCATGAAAATGATATGTTTATGAATGAAAGAAAGAAGGGAAATAGATGAAGTATTCTTTAAACAGGAACCTATTCTGAAACACAATTTGCATGTTGAAATCCTAGGGGATCCTCCTCCACCTACTGGTGATCCCGTGTTTGAGCTTAAACCGTTGCCTGATACTCTTAAATATGCTTATCTTGATGAGAAAAAGATATATCCTGTTATTATTAGTGCTAACCTTTCAGAGCATGAGGAAGAGTGATTATTGAAAACTCTAAAGAAGCACCGTGCTGCTATTGGGTATACTCTTGATGATCTTAAGGGCATTAGTCCCACTCTATGTCAACATAAAATAAATTTGGAAGAAGATGCTAAACCAGTTCGTGATCATCAACGACGGCTAAATCCTAAAATGAAAGAAGTGGTAAGAAAGGAAATGCTAGAAAGATTATCCAAACATACACATTTTTGCTTTCTAGATGGTTATTCTGGTTTCTCTCAAATACCTGTGTCATCCAAGGTTCAATCAAGGACTACTTTTACTGGTCCTTTTGGTACTTTTGCTTATAGACGTATGCCTTTTGGTTTATGTAATGCACCTGCTACCTTTCAAAGATGCATGATGGCTATATTCTCTGACTTCTGTGAAAATATTGGTGAGGTTTTCATGGATGATTTCTCCGTCTATGGATCCTCTTTTGATGACTGCTTAAGCAACCTTGATCGAGTTTTGCAGAGATGTGAAGAAACTAATCTTGTCTTGAATTGGGAAAAGTGCCACTTTATGGTTAATGAAGGTATTGTCTTGGGGCATAAAGTTTCTGAAAGAGGTATTGAAGTTGATAAAGCCAAGGTTGATGCTATTGAAAAGATGCCATGCCCCAAGGACATCAAAGGTATAAGAAGTTTCCTTGGTCACGCCGGATTTTATAGGAGGTTCATTAAGGACTTCTCAAAAATTTCTCGGCCTATGACTAATTTATTACAAAAAGATATACCATTTGTCTTTGATGATGATTGTGTAGAAGCATTTGAAATACTTAAGAAAGCATTGATCTCTGCACCTATTGTTCAGCCACCTGATTGGAATTTACCTTTTGAAATTATGTGTGATGCTAGTGATTATGCTGTAGGTGCTGTTCTAGGGCAAAGAGTTGATAAGAAATTAAATGTTATTCAATATGCTAGTAAAACCCTAGACGATGCTCAAAGAAATTATGCTACTACTGAAAAGGAATTCTTAGCAGTTGTATTTGCTTGTGATAAGTTCAGACCTTATATTGTTGATTCTAAAGTAACTATTCACACTGATCATGCTGCTATTAAATATCTTATGGAAAATAAAGATGCTAAACCTAGACTTATTAGATGGGTTCTCTAGCTACAAGAATTTGATTTACATATTGTTGATAGAAAGGGAGCTGAGAACCCCGTTGCAGACAACTTGTCTAGGTTAGAAAATGTGCTTGATAACCCACTACCTATTGATGATAGCTTTCCTGATGAGCAATTAAATGTCATAAATGCTTCTCATACTGCTCCATGTTATGCTGATTATGCCAATTACATTATTGCCAAATTCATACCACCTAGTTTCACATACCAACAAAAGAAAAAGTTCTTCTATGATTTGAGGCATTACTTTTGGGATGACCCACATCTTTATAAAGAAGGAGTAGATGGTGTTATTAGACGTTGTGTACCTGAGCATGAACAGGAACAGATCCTACGCAACTGTCACTCCGAAGCTTATGGAGGACACCATGCTGGAGATAGAACTGCACATAAGGTATTGCAATCTGGTTTTTATTGGCCTACTCTCTTCAAAGATGCCCGTAAATTTGTCTTATCTTGTGATGAATGTCAAAGAATTGGTAATTTTAGTAGACGTCAAGAAATGCCTATGAACTATTCACTTGTTATTGAACCATTTGATGTTTGGGGCTTTGACTATATGGGACCTTTTCCTGCCTCTAATGAATATAGACATATTTTAGTTGCTGGTGATTACGTTACTAAGTGGGTAGAAGCTATTCCAACTAGTAGTGCTAATCATAACACATCTATTAAAATGCTTAAAGAAGTTACTTTTCCAATATTTGGAGTCCCTAGATATTTAATGACTGATGGTGGTTCACATTTTATTCATGGTGCTTTCCATAAAATGCTTGCTAAGTATGATGTTAACCATAGAATTGCATCTCCTTATCACCCACAGTCTAGTGGTCAAGTAGAATTGAGTAACAAAGAGCTCAAATTAATTTTGCAAAAGACTGTCAATAGATCTAGAAAGAATTGGTCAAAGAAACTTGATGATGCATTATGGGCCTATAGAACTGCATATGAAAATTTTATGGGTATGCCTCCGTATAAAATGGTCAATGGTAAAGCATGTCACTTTTCTCTTGAGCTAGAACATAAGGCATATTGGGCCATTAAAGAGCTCAATTATGATTTAAAACTTGCCGGTGAGAAGAGGTTATTTGATATTAGCTCACTCGATGTGTGGAGAACCCCAACCTACGAAAACGCCAAGTTGTTTAAAGAAAAAGTTAAAAGATGGCATGATAAAAGAATACAAAAGCATGAGTTTAAGATTTTATACGGAGACTCTCGTTTAAGATTTTGTGCATCCAACCACGGGAAGGTCCTTACATTATCGCGGAGGTCTATCGTTCCGATGCCATAAAAATCAACAACTTCGAAGGCACAAATCCAAAGGTGGTGAACGGCCAAAGAATCAAACATTATATCTCAGGTAATCCCATAAATGTTAAAACCAATGTTATTGAAACCGTAACCCGGGAGGACTACATAAGGGACACTTTCCGGAACGTTTCAGACTCTAAAAAGGAATAGGTATGTGGTACGGTAAGTAAACCGACTCCAAAACAGTTTTTAAGGCAATATTTCTCCGTTTTGGAATATTTAGGAAAATAGAAAAATAAGAAGAAGTCTAGGAAGGAAACAAGGCCTCCACGAGGGTGGAGGTCGCGCACTACCCTACTGGGCACGCCCCCTACCTCGTGGGCACCTCATGCGCTTTCCGGACTCCATTTTCTTACATGACACGTATTTTGGTCGGTAAAAATTCATTATATAATCTCCGGGAGGTTTTGACTCCCGTATCACGCAAAAATCTCTTGTCTTTGTCTCGAGCTGTTTTCTGTCAGGGTTGTCAAGGCCAGGCATTATGTCGTCTCCCTCCTCCTCCAACCATGAGGGCAATGATGCTTGGATAATGAAGATATAGCTGAAGAGAGAAGAACCCATGGAGATCAACAAGGACGAAGGGATCAAGAAGGCTACGGAGGACCAAGTTCCGGCAACAAAAGACATCCTTCAACTTGATCACAATCTTCTTACCCCAACTGAGATCGAAGCTTTCAAGATGATTGAGTTAGCTCGTATACAAAATAAGTATCTCACACATGAAAATATTTTGTTGAAGGAGCATATCATCGCACTCAAAGGCATTATCCGCAAGTTAGAAGACCTCCTACGCTCGATGTGTGATTATCCATCATCAACAACTCCACCTTCTTCACCAACAAATGAGACATAATCACATGGGTATGGGCACTCCCCTTGGCAACTACCAAGCTTGGGGGAGTGCCCCGGTATCGTATCACCATCACTTTTATCTTTACCGTTTTTCTTAGTTCGATCCTTTTGGTAATATCTTGATCTAGTAGAATAAAAGTTCTTAGTATGATCTAGTTGTGAGTTTTGCTTTATGATACTTCTATATAATCGAGACTGTGAGCTATATACAATAAAGATTAGTGTTGAGTCAAGGGCTTGATTATTTTGCCATGATCTTAAGTGAATAAAAGAAAAGAGAAAGAAATAAAAAGGAAACAAAGAGATCATAAGGATCTTATGGAGAGTAATGAGCTCACATAGAAAGAGTATGATGAATAAAAGATGTTGAGAGTTGACAAACATAGTTTTGGTCATCATTGTAATTAATAGGAAGTAATAAAGAAAGAGAGGTCTTCACATATAAATACACTATCTTGGACAGCTTTTATGATTGTGAGAACTCATTAAAATATGACATGCTAAAGAGTTTACGTTGGACAAGGAAGACAACGTAATAGGTTATGTTCTTACATTTGAGATAAATTACATTGTCATGGATCATCCAACATGGTTGAGCTTGCCTTTCCCCTCATGCTAGCCAAATTCATCGCAGCAAGTAGAGATACTACTTGTGCTTCCAAATACCCTTAAACCAGTTTTGCCATGAGAGTCCACCATATCTACCTATGGATTGAATAAGATCCTTCAAGTAAGTTGTCATCGGTGCAAAGCAATAAAAATTGCTCTCTAAATATGTATGACTTATTAGTGTGGGAGAACATAAACTTTATACGATCGTGTGATATGGAAGAAATAAAAGCGTCATACTGCATAATAAAGGTCCATATCACAAGTGGCAATATAAAGCGACGTTCTTTCGCATTAAGATTTTGTGCATCCAACCATAAAAGCGCATGACAACCTCTGCTTCCCTCTGCGAACGGCCTATCTTCTACTTTCATCTCCTACCTTGCATAAGAGTCATGGTGATCTTCACCCTTCCTTTTTACATTTTATCCTTTGGCAAGCACAGCATGTTGGAAAGATCCTGGTATATATGGCTAATTGGATGTGAGTTTTCATGAACTATTATTGTTGACATTACCTTTGTGGTAAAATGTTGGGAGGAAAAACTATAAGCCCATATCTTTCTCTGTGTCCGATTAAAACTCCATACCCATAAGTATTGCGTGAGTGTTAGCAATTGTGAAAGACTATATGATAGTTGAGTATGTGGACTTGCTGAACAACTCTTATATATTGACTCTTTCCTATGTTATGATAAATTGCAATTGCTCCAATGACCGAGATTATAGTTTGTTAGTTTTCAATGAAGTTTATGATTCAAACTTGAAATTATGATTGAATTATTACCCTAGCATAATAGATCATGTGACAAGAATTATATAAGTTGTTGTTCTAAGAAAGATCGTGATGCCCTCATGTCCGTATTTAACTTTTCTCGACACCTCTATCTCTAAACATGTGGAAATATTTTTCGATTTCGGATTTCGCTTGAGGACAAGTGACGTCTAAGCTTGGGGGAGTTGATACGTCCATTTTGCATCATGCTTTTATATCGATATTTATTGCATTATGGGCTGTTATTACACATTATGTCACAATACTTACGCCTATTCTCTCTTATTTTACAAGGTTTACATAAAGAGGGAGAATGTCGGCAGCTGGGATTTTGGGCTGGAAAAGGAGCAAATATTAGAGACCTATTCTGCATATCTCCAAAAGTCCTGAAACTTCACGGAAGTCAATTTCAGAATATATAAAAAATACTGAGCGCAAGAAGTTCACCAGGGGGGCCACACCCTGCCCATGAGGGTGGGGGCACGCCCCCTAGCTCGTGGGCCCCCATGGTGGCCCTCCGATGGCCATCTTCTGCTATATGAAGTCTTTCGATGAGTAAAAAATCAGGAGCCATCTTCTCGGACAAAAACTCCGCCGCCACGAGGCGGAACCTTGGCGGAACCAATCTAGGGCTCTGGTGGAGCTGTTCTGTCGGGGAAACTTCCCTTCGGGAGGGGGAAATCATCGCCATCGTCATCACCAACGCTCCTCTCATCGGGAGAGGGCAATCTCCATCAACATCTTCACCAGCACCATCTCCTCTCAAAACCCTAGTTCATATCTTGTATCCAATTCTTGTCTCCAAGTCCGGGATTGGTACCTGTGGGTTGCTAGTAGTGTTAATTACTCTTTGTAGTTGATGCTAGTTGGTTTATTTGGTGGAAGATCATATGTTCAGATCCTATATGCACAGTAATACCCCTCTGATTATGAACATGAATATGCTTTGTGATTAGTTACATTTGTTCCTGGGGACATGGGAGAAGTCTTGCTATTAGTAGTCATGTGAATTTGGTATTCGTTTGATATTTTGATGAGATGTATGTTGTCTCTCCTCTAGTGGTGTTATGTGAACATCGACTACATAACACTGCACCATTATTTGGGCCTAGAGGAAGGCATTCGGAAGTAATAAATAGATGATGGGTTGCTAGAGTGACAGAAGCTTAAACCCTAGTTTATGCGTTGCTTAGTAAGGGGCTGATTTGGACCCATATGTTTCATGCTATGGGTAGGTTTACTTTAATACTTTTGTTGTAGTTGCGGATGCTTGAAATAGAGGTTAATCATAAGTGGGATGCTTGTCCAAGTAAGGACAGAACCCAAGCACCGGTCCACCCACATACCAAATTATCAAAGTACCGAACGCGAATCATATGAACGTGATGAAAACTAGCTTGACGATATTCCCATGTGTCCTCGGGAGCGCTTTTCTCTATATAAGAGTTTGTCCAGGCTTTTCCTTTGCTACAAAAAGGATTGAGCCACCTTTCTGCACTTTATTTACTTTTGTTACTTGTTGCTCGTTACAAATTATCCTATCACAAAACTATCTGTTACCACTTATTTCAGTACTTGCAGAGAATACCTTGCTGAAAACCGCTTATCATTTCCTTCTGCTCCTCGTTGGGTTCGACACACTTACTTATCAAAAGGACTACGATAAATACCCTATACTTGTGGGTCATCACACGGCACGCCACGTCGTCGCCTGCTCCGGCTCGTTCCTGTCTCAGCCTCGCATGGGGAGGGGAGTGGGGGTCCCTCCCCCCTCCCCCCTGCTCGGCCTCGCGCTACCGCATTTGTCAATATGCGCAATGCCGATTCCAATGTCTACAAAATATTTAAATCCAAAAATAACAACCTCAAATTAACATGTTAAAAACGATTATCACACAGAAGTTCAGGATACTTATTCAGTGAAGAACAAAAACTATTATAAGTACAAAAACATACTAGAAAAATAAAAAAACGCATATCCGTCGCCCAATTCCAGGGATGTTCATGGGACTAAGTCAAAAAATCCAAACCAATGCAAAGAATGAAAAGTAACATAAAAAAATAAATACAGAGGACTTGCTTTATTACTTTGCAAAGAAGGAAAAGCTCAAGTTCACGTATGAACAACATAGAAGTCCAGCTTCTACAACGACCCTTAGATGATCTAGAAAAAGTGCATGCATACTTGGGCTAATCCCATGATTGCTCACGAGACAAAAGTATAAAAAGAACATCTGAAGAATTAAAATTACAAAGGAAACCAAACAAAGAAAATATAGAGCAGCATGCACCTTCGCCTTGCAAATGTGGAATGCAATCTGGAAAACCAGAAGTTCAACCATTAATAAAAAAGAGAAGTCCAGATCCTACCAAAGATAGTGGATGATCAAAAAACTATACCAAAACATAGACTAAGGGAAAAAGAGGATGCATGTACCTGTGGTCCAGCTCCACACTTACACACTAGCTACAACAAAATTGCAGAAGAAATCTAGTAAGGGTTTTTGATACAAAGGACTTGCTGCATTATCTTGCAACGAAAGAAAAGAAGAAGTTCAGGTATGACAAAGCAGAAGTCCAGCACAGAAACCCAAACCCACAGGATCCACCTGATCCTCCCCCGATCCCGATCCCGAGCCGCCTCAGCCCCTACAGGATCCAACGAAGGAAAAGAAGAAGTTCAGGTATGACAACGTAGAAGTCCAGCGTGTACAACGACCATTAGATGATCTAGAAATAATGAACAAACGAATTCTTCCGAAGCATAAAATCATCTGCACAAGATTGCAACACGTCCGCACCCCCTTTGAAATGATCTAGCAACTACCTTTCGACAACTGAAATGACCAGAGGACAAATTTCAAAACCGCAAAAATAACCTGTGCAAAACTAGCGGGAGTGCCAACATTAAATCGCTAGAAATCAAACTGTAAGTACCCTCCCGATTAAAATTGATGGCTTAGTAAGCCTTGAATTTCACTAAAGTACGCAAATCAGGTAGCAAACTTTAAGGAAAAACGAGAAATCAACAGAAGCGCGTGTTGCATCTCCGGCGGATGAAGAACACGGGCGATATCAAATTTGTTTTAAAGAACAAGAATTTGTGCTCCAAACTCGTACCAAAACCTAATCCCCATCGTTCCAGAGCTTCAACAACATCCACAACATGCATTAAACTTGTAACAGACACAAGTTCATCACGACCCCGAGAGCAAATCCGCCAACGTGCTAGAATCCGAATCAAAACAAGCATTTAGATTCTAAAAAACGTGTCCACATTACACTTACATCACAAACAACACGAATGATCAGAAAAACTCATAGGGGAAGCCACGGTTGCGAAGATAGCCAGAAGGTCGGGTTAGTACAGAGGAAAGTTCAGGTGCGTTACTCAGGCAGTTCAAGTTGTGATCAGAATAGTGTTTGTGTGTGTGTGTATTGTCATATGATTTCTTATGATAAAGTAACAATTCAATCACAATTTCACGTATGAATCAGAAACTTCATTGGGAACCAACAAACTATAATCTCAGTCATTGAGGCAATTGCAATTTATCATAACATCAGAAAGAGTCAATATAAGAGCTTTTCAGCAAGTTCACATACTCAACTATCATTTAGCCTTTCACAATTGCTAACACTCACGCAATATTTATGGGTATGGAGTTTTAATCAAACACAGAGAAAGATAGGGTCTTATAGTTTTGCCTCTGTCGGATTCACGGGTTCCGGCAGACCCTTAAGGTTCGAACACTGGGGTGCGCACGGAGATCACGCCTCCAACCTCTCCGTCTCGCAAGGATCTAAACTACTAAAAGAACTGCGCAAGAGACACAAGATTTATACTGGTTCGGGCCACCGTTGTGGTGTAATACCCTACTCTAGTGTGTGGTTGGTGGATTGCCTCTTGGGCTAATGAGGACGAACAATACAAGGAAGAACAGCCTCGCGAGGGTCTGTTCTTGGCTGGGGTGACGAGCTGCTAGGAGGGGTTCAGTCACCTCTCTCTCTCTTACCTATTGACTATCCGGGGCCCCTTGCTACATGGGTGGCTAGTCCTATTTATAGAGGCCCTAGTCCTCTTCCCAAATATTGAGCGGGAAGGGAGCCAACAACGGCGGGCTAATTTGAAGGGGGACAACGAGTACACTTATCCTGACAAAAGCAGTCTCCGCCTGCCAAAGGCTCTGTCGATGACGCCGCGCTGGGCTCCATGGTGACCTCCGTCTCGCAGTCCTCCTGGTCTTGGTCTCGTTGCACCGAAATGGCAACCTTTGCCTGGTGCCTCGGTACTCCGCGGATGCGCTTGTCCCCTTTGCACCAAAGGGGAAAGAAGGACGCTGCGTGCGCTGGCGCCCGTCTGGCACCATGAGTCGTCATGGCTTACGTCATGGGCACCTCGCGAGGTATCCTGCCTTGATATCTCCGCCTCCTCGCGAGCCAGCCTGATGAGGCTGCGCTTGAAGATGCGCCGTGTCGTCTGCCTCGCGAGGCTTGGCCCCTCGCAAGGGTCTTGAGTCTTGTGTTGATGAAGATGGGCCGCGCTGGGCCCCCATTTGAGCCACACCGCAGGCTGCAGGCAGGCAAGTCTGGGGACCCCCGTTCCTAGAACGCCGACAGTAGCCCCCGGGCCCAAGGCGCGCATGGACTTGGCCGTGCCGAGAGGCGAAAGGGCAAGGGCGAAGCGCCGCAGGCCCTAACAGCCTGCGGCCCTGGGCGCCGCGTGGCGGTTGATTGGACGTGGGCGTCTCCACTTCCCCATGACGCCTCGGTGATCGCGCGAGTTGGACAAGTCCCTGCATGCAAACAGTGTTATGATTACCTGTGATCGTGGTGGCTGGCGGTTGGCCTTCGCCGGCTATAAGTACGGCACCGTGCGTGCCTTTCCAGTCCATCTCTTCTTGCTTTCTCCTTCGCCTCAATTCTTGCTCCGCCTTGGCGTGATGGCTCCATCGAGGAGGTACTCGGCTACGGAGAAGGGGAAGGCCCTCTAGGTCAGTCCTGCCTCTCCCCCGCCCAAGCGCGGTCGTGGGCGCCCCCGGAAGCATCCGGTGGCCGCCCCGGTAGCGCTTGGTGGTCGCGGGGGCGACTCCCAGTGTGGCGACGGGCGAGCCGCTATGGCCGAGGGACGCGCCTGGGTTGCGTGCTCCCCCAGGCCGCGCTTCCGTGCTGTGCAGGTGCTGTCGGAGTTCGTCGTCTGGTCGGCAGAGCCGACTAGCGCCCGGCTCCCACTCCCTCGCTTCCTCCTCGGTGAACTCCCGACCGGTGCTCCTGGTGGCCTCTGGCTCCAGGCGGAGGGCTGCTGTAGCAGGTCCTCTTGGGTCGTGCTGGAGGTCTCCGCCAGCGGGGGCCTGGCCTTAACTCGTGGCTGGCAGGCGTTCGCCCGCGCTCGCGGCCTGGATCGCCGGTGCACCCAGCTCTTCAGGTTTGATGGCGACGCTACCCTCTATGTGAGGGTGTTTGGGGAAGATGGTCGCCGCGCGGGGTGTTGCCCTGAGGATGACGACCGCGTCCGGGGGCCCCGCTCCGACGGTAACGGGGGAGATAGCGCCCGCGCGGATGGCGGCGTCCGCGACTCCCCAAGCTTCGCCACCTCTTCCTCAAGCGACTCCTCCAGCGGTAGCAGCAGTCCACCCCCGCGCCGTCGAGCTTACCTGGGAGGTGGTGGTTTGTCCGCCTACCGTCGTGCCCTGGTGAAGCGCGAGAGGGAGTCCGCCTGAGGCACGGAGGCAGCCCGGGTCGCCTCTGCGGGCCGATGTGAGGAGGGCTGCATCGGACTCGTCCTTTCCTTTTCCTTTTGTTTCCTGTGTAAGACAAAACAGCTGCATGGAGCCCCACTGGGGCGTGTTGGGAATTGTTGCCGTTTTAGCTATTACCTTGATCTTATTTTTGCGCCTCTTAACTACATGCCTGTGCGTAGGTAGTTTTTGACCCCTGCCGGGGGGGCGACCGACCCAGGCCCTGTGTGCGCGTTGCGGTGCCCGGGGGGCATGGACTAGAGAGGTGCTCCTGTAACGTGCCCGGGCCATGAAACCTCCTAGCGGCTAGAGCAGAAACGCTCGCGAGGACGTTTGAGTACCATCCCTCGCGAGGTCGTTTACGAGAGAAACAAAAGCGAGGAGCGAAAATCAACGAACCACAAATCAGCAACAGCGATAACTTCAATAAGACTTCAAATGCAAACAAACACGTCAACTGCGGAAAGCAAATGAAAAAGCCGCGTCCGGCACCTAATCTAGTCTTCGACGTCTTCTCACCAGCGCGGAGCTAAGTACTGCCACTGGGCGTGGGAGGGAGCCCCAGGGCCTGAGGCCGGCGCTCCTGAGACTCCGGGGTGTGTACAGCCCCACTCATTATTATGTGAGAGTGTCACGGGGCGGTGAGCTTCACAGGCATTGGCCTTGCTTCACACGCTCCGGGCCTTTTTCCAAAGCGCGATAGCTTCACAGGCACTCGCCTTGCTTCACAGGCTCTGGGCCTTTCCAAAAAGCGATAGCTTCACAGGCACTCGCCTTGCTTCACAGGCTCTGGGCCTTTTTCCAAATGCGATAGCTTCACAGGCACTCGACTTGCTTCACAGGCTCTGGGCCTTTCCAAAAAGCGATGATCTTCACAGGCACTCGCCTTGCTTCACAGGCTCTGGGCCTTTTTCCAAAGCGCGATAGCTTCATAGGCACTCGCCTTGCTTCACGGGCTCTGGGCCTTTCCAAAAAGAGACGATCTTCACAGGCACTCGCCTTGCTTCACAGGCTCTGGGCCTTTTTAGGGGTAGAACCTCCGGAGGTGTTGGATGTTCCACGCATTCTGGACCGGCACTCCCTCCTGAGTCTCCAAGCGCGCGGAGCCGGGCCTGGAAACATGAACAACCTTGAACGGGCCCTCCCACATGGGAGAGAGCTTGTGCAATCCCTCCCTGGAGAGGACCCGCCTGAGCACGAGGTCTCCTACCTCACGAGTTCTGGGGCGGATGTTGCGGCAGTGATATCGTCGCAGCGCTTGTTGGTACCTCGCCGCTCGCAGCGCGGCTTCTCGGCGACGTTCCTCCCCCAGCACGAGGTCCATCCCCTGCATGGCTTCCTGCTGCGCCTCGTCGAACGCCAGGACCTGCACGGAGCAACGTCTGACCTCGTGAGGGAGGACTGCTTCCGCTCCGTAGACCAGGAAGAGTGGGGTCTCCCCAGTCGGTTTGGTCGCGGTGGTGCGGATGGACCACAGCACGGACTGAAGCTCGTCATACCAACCTCTGCCACATGCCTCCAGCTTCTTCTTGAACGTCCTGGTTTTGAGGCCCCTCAGGACCTCTGCGTTGGCTCGCTTGGCCTGGCCGTTGCTTCGGGGGTGCGCCACCAAAGCGTAGCATATCTGCGTTCCAAGGTTAGCACAGTATGTTTTGAAGAGGTTACTAGTGAACTTCGAACCATTGTCTGTGATGACGCGGTTCGGCACCCCAAACCGGCTCACGATGCCTCTGATGAACTTGACCGCGGAACCCGCGGGGATGGTGCGGACGGCCTCTACTTCAGCCCACTTGGTGAACTTGTCCACAGTGACGTAGAGGTAGCGGTAGCCCCCTGGCGCCCGGGGAAACGGGCCCAGGATGTCCAGCCCCCAGACTGCGAACGGCCACGAAAGGGGTATACTCTGCAGGCCCCCTGCCGGCTGATGGATTTGCTTGGCGTGGAACTGGCAGGCCTCACAAGCTTTCACCAGTTCGACGGCGTCATTGAGTGCGGTGGGCCAATAAAACCCACTGCGGAATGCCTTGCTGACAAGGGTCCGTGATGATGAATGATGTCCACAGTCTCCGCCGTGTATATCTTCCAGCAGTTCCTTTCCTTGCTCCCTGGAGATGCAGCGCAGGGATACATCGTTTGGTCGCTTCCGATAGAGCTCCCCATCCTTGATGCAGTATGCCGTGGCCTGCCGTGCCACACGCTCCACTTCCTCCTCCTTCTCTGGCAGGGTCCCTTGTGTTAAGTAACTCCGGAGCTCCGTGATCCAGCACCCCTCCTGAGGTTCCATCGTCAGGAGCAGGCGTGCTCCTGAGGCCGGGCCACAGATCGGGGCTCCTGAGGCAGGTGGCTGGGGGAGCTCCTCCCGAGGCTGGGCCGTGTTCGACAATGAGGGCAGGGCTGAGGGCTTGAAGAGCCGCTCCTCGAAGACGCCAGGCTCCTGAGGTAACCGCCTGGACGCCCGTTTGGCGATGTCGTCGGCCTCCTGATTGGTGCCACGGGGCACATGCTGCAACTCCAACCCCCAGAACTGCTTCTCCATCCTGCGGACCTCCGCAAGGTAGGCTTCCATGTGCTCATCTTTCGGCTCGTACACCTTGTTGGAGAAATTGATAAGGAGCTGCGAGTCGCCCTTGATGGTGAGGCGTTTCACCCCCAGGGCAGCCGCGGACTTCAAGCCCGCTATTAAACCTTCATACTCCGCTATGTTGTTGGAGACCTTTTCACCTTGCTGGAAGCAGAGCTATACAGCGTAGTAGAGCTTGTCCTGAGTGGGCGATATAAGCACCGCCCCAGCCCCAGCGCCATGCCTGGAGAACGCCCCGTCGAAGTGCATGACCCAGCCTTCTGGCGCCTCACTTCCCGGGGAGAAGGACCGATCCTCATCGGCCTTGAGGCCTGGTGCCTCCGTCCATTTTGCCACAAAATCCGCCAACGCTGCTCCTTTGATGACCTTGGTTGTGCTGAACTCGAGCTGAAATGCCTGCAGCTCTATGTTCCACTCTGCGACCCTTCCGACTGAGTTAGGGCTCCTGAGCACTCTCTCCAGGGGGTATGATGAGACGACTTTGATGGGATGAGCCTGGAAGTAGTGACGCAGCTTGCGCGAGGCTACTAGTAGCGCGAGGAGGAGCTTCTGAGGCATTGGGTACCGTGCCCTCGTGTCCTGTAGCACCGTGCTAACGAAGTAAACTGGGTGCTCAACAAGGCTGAGAGCATCTGGGGTTGCTGCGCCCTCGGGAGGTAAGGGCGCCTCACGAGGCGACGTGGCCTCGGGAGGTGGGCCATCCGGTCGTGCGGCCTCTCCTGCCTCCGGTGCATTCTTCGTCAGCTGACCATACACAACTGCGGTTGTGGCTCCTGCAGGCTTTCCTTGTTCCCGTTTTGTCTTGCCCCGGGCTGCCGCTGCGGTCTTGACTTGGCGCTCCTCCCTAACCGCCACCAGGGCTGCGCTGGCGGAGTAGGGTCTGGCGGCGAGGTACAGCAGCAGGGGCTCTTGAGGGCGCGGAGCCACCATGACTGGGGGACTAGTCAGGTACCTCTTGAGATCTTGAAACGCCTTATCTGCCTCGCCAGTCCATTCAAAGGGCCCCTTTTTCTTCATCAGCTGAAAGAAAGGCAGCACTCGCTCCCCTAATTTGGAGATGAAACGCCCTAGCGCGGTCACACACCCAGTGAGCTTCTGCATTTCTCTGAGGGTCTTTGGTGGACTCATGTCCTCGACCGCCTTGACCTTCTCGGGGTTGGCCTCGATGCCACGATGGGACACAAGGAATGACAAAAGCTTCCCCGAGGGGACGCCAAACACACATTTCTCTGGGTTGAGCCGCAGGTTTACTGCGTCGAGGCTCGCGAAGGTCTCCTCCAGGTCTTGTATCAGGGTCTTGGCCTCTCGAGATTTTACTACAATGTCATCAACGTAGGCTTCGACATTCTTTCCAAGCTGCGGGCCCAAGGTGATGTGCATCAGCCGCTGAAAGGTTGCCCCTGCGTTACGCAGTCCGAACGACATGCATGTATAGCAGTATACCCCGCACGGGGTCAAGAAAGCGGTCTTCTCAACGTCTTCCACTGCCATCTTGATCTGGTGATACCCGGAGAAGGCGTCCAGGAAGCATAGCAGGTCGCACTCCGCAGTGGAATCGACGATCTGGTCGATGCGGGGGAGCAGAAACGGATCTTGCGGGCATGCCTTGTTGAGGTTGGTGAAGTCGACACACATGCGTTCCTTCCCCTCCCCCCTTCTTGGGCACAACGACAGGGTTGGCCAACCAATCCGGGTATCGGACCTCGCGAATGACCCCGGCGGCCTCTAGCTTGCGGATCTCTTGGGCAATGAAAGCCTTCTTCTCTGTGGACTGCCGCCTGGCCTTCTGCTTCACGGGGCGCACATTTGGGCACACGTTGAGGTGATGCTCGATGACAGTTCTGGGGATCCCCTCCAGCTGATCAGGCTCCCAAGCAAATACCTTCTTATTCGCGCGTAGGAACTTGACCAAGGCCTCCTCCTGCTCAGGCTCAAGGTTGGCGCCTATGGTGAAAGTGGCACTGGAGGACCCATCGTCGTCGACGGGTATCTGCTTGGTTTCTGCTTTGTCCTGGGTGAACAACTGCTTCTTCTTGGCGGGCGCAGCCCCCTTGGGCTCAGGGGTCTCCTCATTGACGGGCCGTGCCGATGCTGCCGTCTTGAAGGCAAGCTTGAGTACTTGCAGGGCGTCCCCGGTGTCCCCGTGCACGGCGAGGGTACCGCTGCTCCCGGGCATCTTCATGAGGTTGTACGCCGGGTGCGTGGCGGCCATGAACTGAGCCAGTGCCGGGTAGCCGAGGATAGCGTTGTAAGGGAGGTTGATGGGGGCGATGTCGAAGTCGACCATCTCCGTGCGAAAGTTGTCGTAGGTGCTGAAGGTTACCGGGAGCCGGATCTGTCCCAGGGAGTCGGATGATCCGCCCCCGACACCCGAGAAGGATCGACTGGGTCGCAGCCGCTCCCGAGGTATGCAGAGGAGGCTGAAAGTCTCGACCGAAAGCACGCTGAGGCTCACGCCGCCGTCAACGAGGGTCCTAGTGACAGCCACCTGGCAGATAGTGGGGGTACACAACAGGGGGTGCGCGCCCGAGCTGACCGGGTTGGTGGGGTGGTCCTCCGAGCTGAAGGTCAGGCCGACCCCGTGCGCCGCCCGGTCCGGGGGAGCCCCCTGCCATGCGGAAACGGTGTTGACCCGGCGGGCAAAAGGCTTGACGTGGTGACTCGTGGGCGGCGCCTGCGAGCCGCCCAGGAGGGCCGCAACGACCGGAGGCGCCGACGTTGCGGTGCAGTTACTCCGTCGCACGGGCGGATGCTGGGGTGGCGCTCGCCGCTCGTTCCCCGCCGGGCCAGTGGCAGTGTTGACGGCGGGCAACGGGGAACGACGAGGACGCCCACCGACGGGGGCCGTCTGGGCGACGCGAAGCGATGGCGGCCCGGCGCTCGGCGCGGGCCCGACGAGCATGAGACATGGATGCTGCGGTCGGAGGAGAGCGGAGTGGTGGAAGACGAATTCCGGCGCACCCCTACCTGGCGCGCCAAATGTCAGATTCACGGGTTCCGGCAGACCCTTAAGGTTCAAACACTGGGGTGCGCACGGAGATCACGCCTCCAACCTCTCCGTCTCGCAAGGATCTAAACTACTAAAAGAACTGCACAAGAGACACAAGATTTATACTGGTTTGGGCCACCGTTGTGGTGTAATACACTACTCCAGTCAATGCTTATCCCTTCAAAGATAAAGGGAAGACCTTATTCTTGATAACATCATCGGGCATACTTGCAATCTTAAATAACCCACAAACTGCATCCACATAGATTAAGTGTAAATCGGGATGCAATGTTCCATCTCCTGCAAAAGGATTAGCTAGCAGTTTCTCTATCATACCCGAAGGAATTTCAAAGTAAACATTTTTAGTAGGTTCAGTAGGTTGAGGAGCAACTCTTTGCTCTACTGGTCGGGGTGAAGATACCCCGAACAAGCCCCTCGAAGGATTATGTTCCATAGTAACAAGTGACAGTAAATTTTAGCACACTATATAAATTTTTCCTTACCAAATTCCACCTACCAAAGGCGCTTCACTCCCCGGTATCGGCGCCAGAAAAGAGTCTTAATGACCCACAAGTGTAGGGGATCTATTGTAGCCTTTTCGATAAGTAAGAGTGTCGAACCCAACGAGGAGCAGAAGGAAATGATAAGCAGTTTTTAGTAAGGTATTCTCTGCAAGCACTGAAATTATCGGTAACAGATAGTTTTGATAAGGTAATTTATAACGAGTAGCAAGTAATAAAAGTAAATAAGGTGCAGCAAGATGGCCCAATCCTTTTTGTAGCAAAGGACAAGCCTGGACAAACTGTTATATGAAGGAAAGCGCTCCCGAGGACACATGGGAATTATCGTCAAGCTAGTTTTCATCACGTTCACATTATTCACGTTCGATACTTTGATAATTTGATATGTGTGTGGACCGGTGCTTGGGTACTGTCCTTACTTGGAAAAGCATCCCACTTATGATTAACCCCCATTGCAAGCATCCGCAACTACAACAAAAGTATTAAGATAAACCTAACCATATCATGAAACATATGGATCCAAATCAGCCCCTTACAAAGCAACGCATAAACTAGGGTTTAAGCTTATGTCACTCTAGCAACCCATCATCTACTTATTACTTCCCAATGCCTCCCTCTAGGCCAAAACAATGGTGAAGTGTCATGTAGTCGACGTTCACATGACACCACTAGAGGGATGACAACATACATCTCATCAAAATATCGAACAAATACCAAATTCACATGACTACTTATAGCAAGACTTCTCCCATGTCCTCAGAAACAAACGTAACTACTCATAAAGCATATTCATGTTCATAATCAGAGGGGTATTAATATGCATAATGGATCTGAACATATGATCTTCCACAAAGTAAACCAACTAGCATCAACTACAAGGAGTAATCAACACTACTAGCAACCCATGGGTACCAATCTGAGGTTTGGATACAAAGATTGGATACAAGAGATGAACTAGGGTTTCGGATGAGATGGTGCTGGTGAAGATGTTGATGGAGATTGACCCCCTGCCGATGAGAGGGTTGTTGGTGTTGACGATGGTGATGATTTCCCCCTCCCGGAGGGAAGTTTCCCTGGCAGAATAGCTTTGCCGAAGCCCTATATTGGTTCTGCCAAGGTTCCCCCTCGTGGGGGCGGAGTTTCTTCCCGAAATCTTGCTTATGATTTTTTTTCCTCGATGAAAGACTCCATATAGCTAAAGATGGGCATCAGAGGGCCACCAAGGGGCCCATGAGGCAGGGGCGCGCCCAGGGGGGTAGGGCGCGCCCCCACCCTCGTGGATGATGGGTGGCCCCCCTCTGGTACTTTCTTCGCTCAATATTTTTTATATATTCTGAAAATAACTCCCGTGGAGTTTCAGGACTTTTGGAGATGTGCAGAATTGGTCTCTAATATTTGCTCCTTTTCAAGCCCAGAATTCCAGCTACCGGCATTCCCCCTTTTCATGTAAACCTTGTAAAATAAGAGAGAATAGGCATAAGTATTGTGACATAATGTGTAATAACAGCCCATAATGCAATGAATATCAATATAAAAGCATGATGCAAAATGGACGTATCAGCTGGGTCAGACTAGACAGTCTGACGGATTGACTTGGATGTCGATTGGTACAGAAGACGGTGGTGGAATCGACGCTGACGACGTAGGAACGTGATGCTAATGGTGACCGACTTCTCGGCGTGCAAACACATGGCGCGGGCCCCAAGGGCTTGTGTGGCTTCGGCAAGACTATGGCACGGAGTTGATTCAAGACGGTGTGTGAAGGAAATATGCCCTATAGGCAATAATAAAGTTGTTATTTATATTTCCTTATATCATGATAAATGTTTATTATTCATGCTAGAATTGTATTAACCGGAAACTTGGTACATGTGTGAATACATAGACAAACAGAGTGTCCCTAGTGTGCCTCTACTTGACTAGCTCGTTAATCAAAGATGGCTAAGTTTCCTAGCCATGTACATGTGTTGTCATTTGATGAATGGGATCACATCATTAGAGAATTATGTGATGGACAAGACCCATCCGTTATCTTAGCACTATGATCGTTTAGTTTATTGGTATTGCTTTCTTCATGACTTATACATGTTCCTATGACTATGAGATTATGCAACTCCCGAATACCAGAGAAACACTTAGTGTGCTATCAAATGTCACAGCGTAATTGGGTGATTATAAAGATGCTCTACAGGTGTCTCCGATGGTGTTTGTTGAGTTGGCATAGATCGAGATTAGGATTTGTCACTTCGTGTATCGGAGAAGTATCTCTGGGCCCTCTCGGTAATGATCATCACTATAAGCCTTGCAAGCAATGTGACTAATGAGTTAGTTGCAGGATGATGCATTACGGAACGACAAAAGAGACTTGTTGGTAATGAGATTGAACTAGGTATAAGGAAACCGACGATCGAATCTCGGGCAAGTAACATACCGATGACAAAGGGAACAGCGTATGTTGTTATGTGGTTCGACCGATAAAGATGTTCGTAGAATATGTAAGAGCCAATATGGGCATCCAGGTTCCGCTATTGGTTATTGAACAGAGAGATGTCTCTGTCATGTCTACATATATCTCGAACTCGTAGGATCCGCACGCTTAACGTTCGTTGATGATATAGTATTATATGAGTTATGTATGTTGGTGGCCGAATGTTGTTCGGAGTCCCGGATGAGATCACGGACATGACGAGGAACTCCGGAATGGTTCGGACATAAAGATTGATATATGGGATAAGAGTGTTTGGTCTCCTTCCGAAATTCACCGGAAGGGGTTCCGGATGTTTCCCGAAATGTTTGAGTACGAGAACACTTTATTTGGGCCAAAGGGGAAAGCCCACAAGGTTTTTGGAAAGCGCAAAAGGAAGTTTTGCGGAGTCTAGGTGCCAGAAGCCAGGGTCCCTGGCGTCTAGGTCCAGACGCCAGGGAGTCCGAGAAGGACTCTTTGCCTTTCGGGTGAAACCAACCTTGTGTAGGTTTTTACTCCAAGTTTCGACCCCAAGGATCAACATATAAATAGAGGCGCAGGGCTAGCTCCCAAGACACATTAAGAAACACCAAGCCGTGTGCCGGCAACCCTGTCCCCTCTAGTTTATCCTCCGTCATAGTTTTTGTAGTGCTTAGGCGAAGCCCTACGGAGAGTGTTCTTCACCAACACCGTCATCACGCCGTCGTGATGCCGGAACTCATCTACTACTTCACCCCTCTTGCTGGATCAAGAAGGCAAGGACGTCATCGAGCTGAACATGTGCTGAACGCGGAGGTGTCATACGTTCGGTACTTGATCGGGACGGATCGTGAAGGTGTACGACTACATCAAGCGCGTTGATAAACGCTTCCGCTTTCGGTCTACGAGGGTACGTAGACACACTCTCCCCTCTCGTTGCTATGAATCTCCTAGATAGATCTTGCGTGATCGTAGGAATTTTTTTGAAATATTGCGTTCCCCAACAGTGGCATCCGAGCCAGGTCTATGCATAGATGTTATATGCACGAGTAGAACACAAAGAGTTGTGGGCGATAATAGTCATACTGCTTACCAGCATGTCTTACTTTGATTTGGCGGTATTGTTGGATGAAGCGGCCTAGACCGACATTACATGACCGTGTTCATGAGACTGGTTCTACCGACGTGCTTCGCACACAGGTGGCTAGTGGGTGTCTGTTTCTCCAGCTTTAGTTGAATCAAGTTTGACTACGCCCGGTCCTTGTTGAAGGTTAAAACATCACAATTAACGGAAAATCATTGTTGTTTTGATGCGTAGGTAAGAACGGTTCTTGCTAGAAGCCCGTAGCAGCCACGTAAAACTTGCAAAAACAAAGTAGATGACATCTAACTTGTTTTTGCAGGGCATGTTGTGATCTGATATGGTCAAGACGAGACGATATATAAACTGTTGTGTGAGATGATCATGTTTTGTAAAAGTTATCGACAACTGACAAGAGCCATATAGTTGTCGCTTTATTGTATTAAATGCAATCGCCATGTAATTGCTTTACTTTATCACTAAGTGGTAGCGATAGTCATAGAAACAATAGTTGGCGAGACGACAACGATACTACCATGGAGATCAAGGTGTCAAGACGGTGACGAGTGATCATGACGATGCTTTGAAAATGAAGATCAAAGGCATAAGATGATAATGACCATATCATATCACTTATTTTATTTGTATATGATTTTTATCTTTTATGCATCTTATTTTACTTGAGGTATCATGCCTCGAGGCATTGGCAGTGTCGCCACAGTTCTGTGCAATTAAGTTGACATAAGCCATTGCTTTCTCGGCCACTCTAGGAGGATTCACCGTAGCTTTGGTATATCCTGAATCATTTCAAGCCATCCATATATGCTATATTGTCACCACCAGAGCCGTACCTCTAGCGAACTCGCCGGTTTAAAAAAGTCGAAGATCCACTATTTGGTGTGAACAAGCTCTTTCATGGATATCCAGTTCTGAGCTCAGACTCATCTGCACCTGCTCAAGAAACAATTCAGAAAAATTCGAGTTTTTTGTGCAGGGTAGATGATTTGGTGAGTGAAGTGCTGTCAGGAACCTGACCTTGGGCAGTGCTAGTGACTTTAGTCCCACCTCAGATATGGGAGGAGGCTAGGAGCTCCTTATAAGGGAGAGTGCCACATTCCCTTCAGGCTGGTCTTTTGGGATGTAGTGGGCTCTTCGTTTGTACTGGACTGTCCGATGCGCACCGAAAACGTCCGAACATATGCCGATGGACCGGGAGCTGAGCCTAGGCTGTTAACCAATGGTATCAGAGCTGGGCCCCACGCCACCCTAAGGGGGGCTTCCCTAGGGGGGTGGGGTGTCAGGAACCTGACCTTGGGCAGTGCTAGTGACTTTAGTCCCACCTCGGATATGGGAGGAGGCTAGGAGCTCCTTATAAGGGAGAGTGCCACATTCCCTTCAGGCCGGTCTTTTGGGATGTAGTGGGCTCTTCGTTTGTACTGGAGTGTCCGATGCGCACCGAAAACGTCCGAACATATGCCGATGGACCGGGAGCTGAGCCTAGGCTGCTAACATGCCGGCAGACGAGGCGGAGCCGGCGGCGGGTTCTGGGCGGGAGGCGCCCCAGGATGTTCACCAGCACGTCCGAGGCGAAGTCCCTGTATACCCGCTGTGGATCAATTGCTGCAACCTCGCAACATTGTTCCTCTGACATGGGAGCAGTGGCGAAGCCAGGATTAAAGAAAGCCCTGGGCCTAAATTTTGTTTTGCCACAAGGGAAAATCTTAACGTTGATAAGGCTTTTAACTACCTCAAAAAATACCCCATACAAAATATAGTTCAATTGCATAAATTTTTTAGAATATAAACTCAATGCTTAACGATACAACAAAGTAGATAAAAACATGACAAAAACTATAAAGAACAGTATGTGATAAAAAAGAGTACCAAATCAATGGTTTACTTCCACGGCGAACGGCGGCCTGAGCGCTGGGAGATCATCTTGTCCTACGTGCGTGCGAACTCGGCGGCGGCCTCAGGAGCGTTTCGTCTGCGCTCGATCGTGGCGTTGTGTTGCACTACTGCACGGGTAGTCTTTCCTTTCCTTGCATTGAGACCTGATGTAAATCGTACTCAGGTTATTTGCTGTGACCTAACGATTTCGGGTCGGGCACGGCCCGGGTAGTCTTTCTCCGGCTCTTTTCGTCAGACGTCTATCCTGCTACATCATCGGTTTCCTAAAAAAACAATTAGTTTTGGCGAGAAAACAAAATGTATGTGTATCGACCGGATGTCCATCCCATTATTTGAGGAAAATTCTGTCATAAACAAACCCGTGGTACGTCGTCCTCTTCAAATTATCGAGGTATACGTAGCCCTCTTCAAATTATCGATGTATTAAGGCATTTCAGAATAAACACCTTTTTTCAATATGGACTGTTTTTTTTTTTGCGACAGAAATTTTCTATCTATTCATAAATCATGGCAGTACAAAGAGCATCGGAGGTGATAAAAATTGCAACCAGCTCCGTGGACTACCTAGCGACGATTATAAGCACTGGAGCGAGTAGAAGGCGTGCAACCATCATCGCCCCTTTCTCATCTGAGCCGCGCAAATCTTGTTGTAGTAGACAGTCGGAAAGTCGTCGTGCTAAGTCCCCAAAGGACTAGCGCACCAAAGCAGCAATCATCGTCAATGAAGAGAGTTGTAGATCGAAAAGATCAAACCTGTAACCACACAAACGAAGATGAACAAAAAAGACAAATAGATCCACAGAAGATCAGCACCGACCGAATCCTATGAGATTCGACGGAGACATAGCTCCACACATCCTCCGACAACGCTATTCACACCATCTGGATGGAGATAAGAAGTGAGTTACATTATTCCTACTAAGGGACATCCCCACCGTCACATAGCCCCAACCAAAACGTTAAATCTAATAAAAACGGGAACATGGTCCCTCCCGCCGGCG
>NC_041392.1:98919309-98925991 GCF_002162155.2 Triticum dicoccoides
GGGGAGATCCTCCGCACCTCCACGGCCCAAAGACCATTGGAGACGTGGGGTGGATCGACGACGGAGCCGACGGGAGGAGGAAGAAGATTTTCCTGTGGAGCAGGAAAGACAACCTCTTAAATATTTGGGTCCAAGATCCAAATTATATATGATCTAAACGCCTCCAAACATCGACATTCCAATTGTGTCATATGAAAAAACATCCGTGCTTTTCCAATTTGTGAACCTTTTTCAATCTCGCAAACTTTTTTTCAAATTTATGAACTTTCTTCAAAGCCACGAACTTTTTCAAACTCATGAACTTTTTTCAATTTCATGTTTTTTTGTCAAATCAATGAATGTTTCTCCAATCCGCGATTTCTTTTTTAAACTCGTGAACTTTTGTTAGAGTAATGAACTTTTTTTCAAATTCATAAACTGTTTTCAAATTTGTGAACCTTTCAAATCTGATTTGTTTCATGTTTTTAGTTAACTTGAAGGTTTATGGTAATACAAATCATAGAAAATCCTTCTTTAATAAATAAAGAAAATAAAGTAGCCCAAGAAAATAGATGAGATTTAACTAAACTCTAAATTGGTATCAGCAAAGGAGATTTTACATTTTTGCCTTTTTTTGTCATTCTGTTTATTTGACAACTCAATTGATTCCTATTGAGATTTATAACTAAACACTAAATTGAAAATTCAAATGTGTGGCCTAAAAAATACGTCACCCTCTTCAAATTTCAATGAGGAAGTGAAGGATGGCAAGCTGTGTGGAAGGTCAATGCTACAGGAAAGAGCTAAAAAAATACGTCGCAACGTTCCGGACGCTGGAGAATGCTTCTTCTGCAACAGCGAGGAATGTGTTGGTCATCTCTTTCTGTTTTCCCATTTTTGCTCGTCGTCTTTGCCGCAAGGTGAAGTACATATATGCTTTCCATTTACGCCAGAAAGAGGAGTATTCATGAAAGAGCTGAGTGAGGCGTTTTGGCTTCCAGGATCATCTGCACCTGCGCTCAATATAAAAACAAAAAAATTACTAGAAAAATTCAAAAAATTCCAATTTTTTGGCATGGTATATAATTTGGTGTGTGATGTCCGCTCCAAATTTCAAATTATTTAAACATCTGAGTAGCTCTCGGTAAAAAAACAAATTTAGGGTCTGTTAAATAGTATATTGTTCAGATACTGTTTTAACCCAATATGTTTTTTTTTGCTGAGAGCTACTCAAATGTTCAAATGCTCTGAAATTTGGAGCGCACTTGTTAACAGCCTAGGCTCAGCTCCCGGTCCATCGGCATATGTTGGGACGCTTTCGGTGCGCATCGGACACTCCAGTACAAACGAAGAGCCCACTACATCCCAAAAGACCGGCCTGAAGGGAATGTGGCACTCTCCCTTATAAGGAGTCACTAGTAGAAAACAGGGCTATGGTCCAGGCCGGCTCAGCCCATTAGTCCCGGTTCAGTCTAGAACCGGGACCAATATGGGCATTGGTCTCGGTTCGTGAGCCCAGGGGGCCGGCCGGGCCACGTGGGCCATTGGTCCCGGTTCGTCTGGACCTTTTGGTCCCGGTTGGTGGGACGAACCGGGACCAATGGGCCTCGCTCCTGGCCTACCACCATTGGTCCAGGTTGGTGGCTTGAACCGGGACCAAAGGCTCCCCTTTAGTCCCGGCTCATGTCACCAATCGAGACCAATGAGGTGCCTATATATACCCCCTCGCACAAGAGCAGAGCACAGTGCTCTGTTTTTTCTGGCCGAGGGGGAGAGGGCTTTGTGGTGCTCTAGCTCACCTCCTATGCACATGAGGTGTTCGATGGAATGCCCGAGCCACACTACTAAAGCTTTCTCCTCTCGAAGCTCGACCTCCAAGCTCCATTTTCCTCGAGATTTGTCTAGATTTAGCGGTCCGTCACGCCCCGTCCCCGTCTTCACCGCCGTCGATCACCCGCGCCGATCTCATCACCGACACCATCGTGGTGAGCCTCTTGTTCTTATCTTCTTTCTGAAAGGAAAAATATTCTTACTTGTATGTTTAGATAGATACTTGTATCGTTTTCTTACATTTATTATTGCATCTTATATAGTGCGATGGTTTTGGTATCCGCCCCCGTCGGCCCTCGTCCTGTCTATGATTCGGATTTGGTATGTATATTATCTTTATAACGATTGGTTCATTTATTGTTTATGAAAATTATGCCGACCAACGTGACATAGATTTTATTTATCTAGGATGTATGTGAATCGGAAATGCCAACCGACCCTATTGTCGAGAGGTTAAATTTAGTTGAAGAAGAAAACAATTTGTTGAAGGAAAAAATAAAAAAAATTGAGGAGGAGAAGATGATATTGGAGTTGCATGTTGCGGATGTCGTCGATGATCACAAGATCAAGATGGATGCAATGCGCTTGAAGATTAGAAAGATTAGAAAATATGCCATTCATACCGAGGCTTGGTATCATTATGCCGTTGGATCAATTGTTACCTTGGTTGCGATTATGATCACATTTGTTTTCGCATTGAAATGTTTTACATAGTTTCAATGTATGGTTTAATTAATTAGATGCTCTGGAGAGCTATATGTTGTTAGATGAGAACTATGTATGCACTTTGGTTTTAATGTGATGATGAACTTCTATTAATTTGGACACTTAATTATATATAATGCACGCAGATGAACCGGCAATGGATGTACGGTGACAGACACACCCGCGAGTACATTAAGGGCGTGCATGAGTTTCTCGATGCGGCTGAGGCAAACAAGCAGAATAGTTTTATGTGTTGTCCATGCACTGAATGTGGGAATACGAGGTCTTACTCTAACCGGAAAATCATTCACTCCCACCTGCTTTACAAGGGTTTCATGCCACACTATAATGTTTGGATGAGGCACGGAGAAATAGGGGTTATGATGGAAGACGAAGAAGAAGAAGAGTACGATGACAACTATGTGCCCCCTGAATACGGTGATGCTGCAAAGGGGGGAGCTAGTGAAGATCAAGAGGAACCAGACGATGTGCCCAATGATGCTGCCACGGGTGAAGCTGCTGAACATCAAGAGGAACCAGACGATGTGCCCGATGATGATGATCTCCGCCGGGTCATTGTCGATGCAAGGACGCAATGCATTAGTCAAAAGGAGAAGCTGAAGTTCAATCGCATGTTAGAGGATCACAAAAAAGGGTTATACCCCAATTGCGAAGATGGCAACACAAAGCTCGGTACCGTACTGGAACTGCTGCAGTGAGAGGCAGAGAATGCTGTGGCTGACAAAGGATTTGAGAAGCTACTGAAAATATTGAAGAAGAAGCTTCCAAAGGATAACGAATTGCCCGACAGTACATACGCAGCAAAGAAGGTCGTATGCCCTCTAGGATTGGAGGTGGAGAAGATACATGCATGCCCTAATGACTGCATCCTCTACCGCGGTGCATACAAGGATCTGAACGCATGCCCGGTATGCGGTGCGTTGCGGTATAAGATCAGACGAGATGACCCTGGTGATGTTGACGGCGAGCCCCTCAGGAAGAGGGTTCCTGCAAAGGTGATGTGGTATGCTCCTATAATACCACGGTTGAAACGTCTGTTCAGAAACGAAGAGCATGCCAAGTTGATGCGATGGCACAGTGAGAACCGAAAGAAATATGGGAAGTTGAGAGCACCCGTTGACGGGTCGCGGTGGAGAAAAATCGAGAGAAAGTACTGGGATGAGTTTGCAAAGGACCCAAGGAATGTATGGTTTGCTTTAAGCGCGGATGGCATTAATCCTTTCAGGGAGCAGAGCAGCAATCACAGCACCTGGCCCGTGACTCTATGTATGTATAACCTTCCTCCTTGGATGTGCATGAAGCGGAAGTTCATTATGATGCCAGTTCTCATCCAAGGCCCTAAGCAACCCAGCAACGAAATTGATGTGTACCTAAGGCCATTAGCTGAAGAACTTTTACAGCTGTGGATTGGAAACGGTGTACGTACATGGGATGAGCACAGACAGGAGGAATTTAACCTTAAGGCGTTGCTGTTCGTGACCATCAACGATTGGCCCGCTCTCAGTAACCTTTCAGGACAGACAAACAAAGGATACCACGCATGCACGCACTGTTTAGATGACACTGAAAGTATATACCTGGACAAATGCAGGAAGAATGTGTACCTGGGCCATCGTCGATTTCTTCCGACCAACCATCAATGTCGAAAGAAAGGCAAGCATTTCAAAGGCGAGGCAGATCACCGGAAGAAGCCCGCCATGCGCACCGGTGATCACGTGCTTGCTATGGTCAATGATTTACACTATGTAATCTTTGGAAAGGGTCCCGGTGGACTAGCTGTTCCGAATGACGCTGAGGGACACGCACCCATGTGGAAGAAGAAATCTATATTTTGGGACCTACCCTACTGGCAAGACCTAGAGGTCCGCTCCTCAATCGACGTGATGCACGTGACGAAGAACCTTTGCGTGAACCTGCTAGGCTTCTTGGGCGTGTATGGGAAGACAAAAGATACACCTGAGGCACGGGAGGACCTGCAACGTTTACACGAAAAAGACGGCATGCCTCCGAAGCAGTATAAAGGTCCTGCCAGCTACGATCTTACGAAAGAAGAGAAAGAAATCTTCTTTGAATGTCTGCTCAGTATGAAGGTCACGACTGGCTTCTCGTCGAATATAAAGGGAATAATAAATATGCCAGAGAATAAGTTTCAGAACCTAAAGTCTCATGACTGCCACGTGATTATGACGCAACTGCTTCCGGTTGCATTGAGGGGGCTTCTACCGGAAAACGTCCGATTAGCCATTGTGAAGCTATGTGCATTTCTCAATGCAATCTCTCAGAAGGTGATCGATCCAGAAATCGTACCAAGGCTAAGGAGTGATGTGGCGCAATGTCTTGTCAGTTTCGAGCTGGTGTTCCCACCATCCTTCTTCAATATCATGACGCACGTCCTAGTTCATCTAGTCAACGAGATTGTCATCCTGGGGCCCGTATTTCTACACAATATGTTCCCCTTTGAGAGGTTCATGGGAGTCCTAAAGAAATATGTCCGTAACCGCGCTAGGCCAGAAGGAAGCATCTCCATGGGCCATCAAACAGAGGATGTTATCGGGTTTTGTGTTGACTTCATTCCTGGCCTTAACAAGATAGGTCTCCCTAAATCGCGGTATGAGGGGAGACTGACTGGAAAAGGCACTCTTGGAAGAGACTCAATAATATGCAGGGACGGATATTCTTGGTCTCAAGCACACTACACAGTTCTACAGAACTTTACCTTGGTGACCCCGTATGTCGATGAACACAAGAACAGTCTGCGCTTCAAACACCCGGAGCAATGCGACGACTAGATTACATTTGAACACATCAGGACTTTCAGCAGTTGGTTGGAAACACGTCTCAGAGGTGACAACACTGTTTGTGATGAGTTGTACTTGTTGTCCAGGGGACCATCTTTGACTGTATTGACTTACAAAGGATACGAGATAAATGGGAATACATTTTACACGATCGCCCAAGACCAAAAGAGCACCAACCAAAACAGCGGTGCCCGCTTTGATGCAGCAACCGAGAGCGGAAAGGACACATATTATGGTTACATAGTGGACATATGGGAACTTGACTACGGACCTGATTTTAAGGTCCCGTTGTTTAAGTGCAAATGGGTCAATCTGTTAGGTAGCGGGGTACAGGTAGACCCACAGTACGGAATGACAACAGTGGATCTGAAGAATCTTGGGTACACTGACGAACTGTTCGTCCTAGCCAATCATGTGGCAAAGGTTATCTATGTGAAGGACATGTCTACCAAACCGAGAAAAAGAAAAGATAAGGAAGCGAATACATCATACGATGAGCCAAAGCGCCACATAGTTCTTTCAGGAAAAAGGGACATCCTGGGAGTGGATGGCAAGACAGACATGTCTGAAGATTATGAAAAGTTTTATGAAATTCCTCCCTTCAATGTCAAGGCTGACCCAAGCATCCTGATAAACAATGAAGATTATTCATGGTTACGGCGCAATAAGCAAATGACACAAGCGAAGAAAAAGTGAAGACTTTCTCCCGCAACTATTATGATGATACCATGCCAAATTTGTAACAGACGAACATGCTACCATTGTCCGTTTTGTACATGCACATGCTATGTGGGTGAAATTATGATACCATCCCAACTTTCAACTTTTTCAGAGTTCATTTGAAATGCTTTCATGTCTTATGGTTCGAAACTTTGATACTTCGAAAGTGATTGTCTATTTTGTACACGAAGTGCATCAAGTTTTTGTCGTAACCCTCTCTACTTTTTGGAACATGCTATGTGGGTGAAATGATGATACCATGCCAACTTTCAACCTTTTCAGAGTTCATTTTGAAATGCTTTCCAATTTCAGAGTCATTTAGCTCAAAGAATGAATTAATAGCAAACAGAATAAACTACAAAACTTTTATGAAAATAAAAACAATCAATTAAAATATTATGTTATGATCAACTAAAATAAAACTATAATATTCTTCAATAGCAAAAAGAATATAATTTTTGTGACCTAAAATCAAACTATAAGTATTTAATTGTAAGTATAAATAAAAAATAAATAGCAAAGAAGAAAAAAAATCTATTTTTATAGTAAAGTTATTCATAAACTAGTGGTTCACACAAATTTTATAAAATTCAAATTTAAATTATTCAAAATTTTAAAACTAATGGCAC
>NC_041392.1:98926496-98927195 GCF_002162155.2 Triticum dicoccoides
TCACACAAATTTTTAAAAATTCAAATTTAAACTATTCAAAATTTTAAAACTAATGGCAGTAACAGAAAGTTTATAATTTTTGTGACCTAAAATCAAAAAGAAATCACTAAAAAACTATAAGTATTTAGTTGTAAGTATAAATAAAAAATAAATAGAAAAAAAATTCTATTTTTATAGTAAAGTTATTCATAAACTAGTGATTCACACAAAAATTTGAAAATTCAAATTTAAACTATTCAAAATTTAAAACTAATGGCACTAACAGAAAGTTTATAATTTTTGTGACCTAAAAGCAAAAAGAAATCACTAAAAACTGTAAGTATTTAGTTTTAAGTAGAAATAAAAAAATAAAAAACCAAAAAAATGTAGAAATAAAAAAGAAAAAACCAAAAAAAATGCCTCCTACTGGGCATCCACGGTCTGAATACGACTAGAAACCCTACATGGCCCAGGATTCAGGCCTGCAGAAGGCCCAATAGGCCCACATGCAGTAGCAAGTTTAGGCCCGAAAGCCTGAATTAGAGAGAAGCTCGAATGGGGAGGCACACCAGCGCTTATAAACCAGCGCCGGCGCCCTTCAGCTAGCGATGTGGGACTAAACTTTTCGGTGCGGGGCAGCACAAGGCCATTGGTCCCGGTTGGTGGCACCAACCGGGACTAAAGGGGGCATTGGTCACGGTTGGTGGCACCAACCGTGAC
>NC_041392.1:98928147-98934568 GCF_002162155.2 Triticum dicoccoides
CGTCGAACATGAGAGGAGGAAGAGGATAAAAAAAGAAGAGGAATAAGAAAAGAAAAAAGAGGAGAAGATCTCCTCTATTCCTTCTTCTCTTCTTTTTTTTTCTTCTTCTTCCTCTTTTTTTTATCGGGAACGAGGGTCGTCGAGGGTCGCCGAGCGGTAGAGGAAGAAGAGGAAGAAAAAAAAAGAGGGGTCGACGGTCGCCTAGGGGTCGAGGGTCGAGAGGGGGTCTAGGGTCGCCGAGAGGGGAGAGGAAGACGAGGAGAAATAAATAAGAAGAAGAAAAAGAAGAAAAAGAAGAGGAGAAGAAGAAAGGAATAGAGGAGAAGAAGAGAAAAATAGAATATATATTCTATTTTCTCTTTTCTCCTCTATTCCTTTCTTCTTCTCCTATTTTTTTTGTTCTTTTTTTTCTTTGACACATGGGGGGGGGTCGAGAACGTCGTACATTCATGAGAGAGGCGAGGAAGAAGGGGAAGAAGAGGGAGAAGAAGAGGAGAGGCAGAAGAGGAAGTCTTCTCCTCTATTCTTTCTTCTCTTCTTTTTTCTTCTTCTTCTTCCTCTTTATTTTATCGGGAACGAGGGTCGTCGAGGGTCGCCGAGCGGTAGAGGAGAAACCCTAAATAGAAAGTATCGTCGGTGTGAGATACATGCACCGTCGGTGTCGGACACTACATCCACATCCCACAAGTGGCGCGGGCTTCGACGCCCACGTCACTTGTGGGACGTGGATGTAGTGTCCGACACCGACGGCCACATGTATCTCACACCCACGATACTTGCTATTTAGGGTTTCCTCTACCGAAAAGAAGAGGAGAAATAAATAAGAAGAAGAAAAAAGAAGAAAAAGAAGAGGAGAAGAAGAAAGGAATAGTGGAGAAGAAGAGAAAATAGAATATATTCTATTTTCTCTTCTTCTCCACTATTCCTTTCTTCTTCTCCTCTTTTTTTTCTTCTTTTTTTTCTTCGAGGGTCGGGAACTAGGGTAGAGGGTCGAGGGTCGTTAAGGGGTCAAGGGTCGAGGGTTTCAGGGTCGAGGGTTCGAGGGTTCTATAGGGTCGAGGGTCGAGGGTTCCAGCAGGGTCGTCTAGGGGTCGAGGGTTCCAGGCTCATCGAGGGTTCGAGGGGTCGAGGATCGCCGAGGGGTCGAGAGAGGTTTCCTAGTGTCAAAGTATTGAAGAAATCCATGCCTTCATCATTAGCCGGAAGTAACCAGGGCATGTTGGTACGAAGTTCTGCAAAGTTGTTCTGGAATGGAGTCCCGGATAGAATAATCCGCCTTTTGGTACGAATTCAGCAAAGGCCTTCCAAATAGCGATATTCGGAAGGCTCTTTCTGAACTTTGTACCAAAAAGCGAATTATCCTATCTGGGACTCCGTTCCAGAACAACTTTGAAGAGCTTCGTACCATCATGCACATGTTGCTTTCGCCTAATGATGAAGACATGTTTTTGTTGAATCCTTTGACACTAGGCAACCTCCCGACCCCTCGGCGATCCTCTCGAACATGAGAGGAAGAAGAGGGTCGTCTAGGGGTCGAGGGTTTCAGGGTCGTCGAGGGTTCGAGGGGTCGAGGATCGCCGAGGGGTCGAGTGAGGTTTCCTAGTGTCAAAGTATTGAAGAAATCCATGCCCTCATCATTAGCCGGAAGTAACCAGGGCATGTTGGTACGAAGTTCTGCAAAGTTGTTCTGGAATGGAGTCCCGGATAGAATAATCCGCCTTTTGGTACGAATTCAGCAAAGGCCTTCCAAATAGCGATATTCGGAAGGCTCTTTCTGAACTTTGTACCAAAAAAGCGAATTATCCTATCTGGGACTCCGTTCCAGAACAACTTTGAAGAGCTTCGTACCATCATGCACATGTTACTTTCGCCTAATGATGAAGACATGGTTTTGTTGAATCCTTTGACACTAGGCAACCTCCCGACCCCTCGGCGATCCTCTCGAACATGAGAGGAAGAAGAGGATAAAAAAAGAAGAGGAAGAAGAAAAAAAAGAGGAGAAGAAAGAATAGAGGAGTTCTTCTCCTCTATTCTTTCTTCTCCTCTTTTTTTCTTCTTCTTCCTGTTTTTTTATCGGGAACGAGGGTCGTCGAGGGACATAGATGTAGTGTCGTCGTTGTCGATATATACCCCCTCCCGATAGCTTACTATGATTAGGTAGCTAGTTCTACGTTTGGCACTAATATATCCATCTGTCATGTTTGAATAATAATTGCCATGTTGTAAATATTTGTAGAAACTATGGACACCGCCCTAGACGAAGCAACAAAAGAAGCGTTGTTGAGGGACATAATCGCAGAAGGAAGTGATGCCATCTCGTTGTTTCTCAACGAAACCGATGGTCTGGAAGGAGAGGGTGAACAAGCTGGCTACGGTGACCTAATGCCGGTGCAAGAAGAAGAACATGAGGACGGCTCCGGTGACCCAATGCCGGTGCAAGAAGGAGACCGTGATGACAGCTCCGGTGACCGAACCGAGTCCGGCCAGGTATATATATTAGTTAAGCCTATGCTGACTAGTTGATTGATGCATTCATTGTTTTGGTATGTACACATATTAATTAAGTCTTTGTTCTTTTTTCTAGCCCTCCGGATCAAGCACAACTTCGGTAAAGAGACGAGGCCCGAAGAAAAAGTTGAGCTCGGATGAAAAGTTTGAGATCATAGCAATCGCGCCCGACGGCCAACCTATTAAACCCCTCCGGACAAAGAGCGCATTTGTTGCTCAGTGCGGGGTTCTGGTTAGGGACAAGATCTCGATAAGCATCCAGCAATGGTTTAAGCTGGCTACAGAAGACCCTGAGGTGTCTTATGTCAATCATATGCAGAAAAATGATCTTTGGACTGAGCTGAAGTCAAATTTCACCCTACCGCCTGAGTATAATCCAGAGAACCCAGTTAAAGAGAAATTAATCAAGTCTTTTGCTCTGAAGAGGATGGCAGAACTATTCAGGAGGCGGAAGAAAGAGCTAAATAAGTTTGTCGAAAATAATGAGACACCAGAATTCAATGGCAGATATGAGAAGATCAGAGATCACTGGCCCGCATTTGTGGCCCACAAGACATCGGAAAAGAGTCAGAAGATGTCGGCGACAAACAAGCAAAATGCTGCGAAGAAGAAGCTTCACCATCGCACGGGGTCAGGTGGCTACCTCGTAGCCTGGCCTAAGTGGTCCAAGACTGAGAATGATCTGGTTCATAAAGGGATCAAACCAGAGACAATTAACTGGCCAGACCGTTGCCGGACTTGGTTCTTCGAGGCTGGCGGAACCTTGGACCCTGTAACAGGGAAGTGCATTTGGACGAACGATCAAATGGACATACCAGTCAGTAAGCTTAAGAAGTATATCGAAGCAGCGCAGGAAGGGACGTTCTTTCCAGACAGAGAGAACGACGAGCTCACAATGGCCCTCGGGAATCCTGAGCACCCTGGACGGACACGAGGCACGCCAGGCTCCATTCCGTGGAAGGTTGGGTTTCCGGACGCAGGCGGTTACAAATCCCATGAGAGGAGGAAAAAAGTGCAGCAGACCCAAATGCAGGCGCTACAAGCAAGGGTAGACACGATAGAGGAACGAGAAGCAAATCGCAGCAAACGTACTGCCGAAGCCTCCCCCGAAGCTACCCCGCCATCTCAGCGTAGAAGCAGCGTGGCTTCCACCGAGCTGCTTCAGCCGGAGCATGCCTTGATGGCTCCTGCCAGCTATCCCGTGGATGCTATCACAGAGTCTCAAAATTGCCACCTTATGACGCAATGGATGAATTTGAAGGTCAAGGTGGCTGTTGGCTCTGTTTATCCTACTGAACCCGGTGCAACTTTTCACTATCGGCCGATTCTAGAAGGATATGCTAGGGTGATGGTGGATGAGATAACGGAGAGATTTGAGGACCTCCAGCTTGACCACCCTACCGGTGAAGGGGAGACTCGTCTGGGGTCTGCTCTAAAGACTCCATGCCTATGGCGGAAGGAGCTCATCAACCTTCCGAACTGGACGCCTACGCCTCCTCCTCCTCCTCCAGTGAGTCAGGGCACTCCGCCTCCTCCACCGCCTCCTCCTCCGGCGAGTGACGATCAGGGCCCTCGGCCGGCTCCTTCTCCGGCGCGTGGCGGCACTCCGCCTCCTTCTCCGCCTGCGCCGACGCGCCCGAGCAGCCAGCCTCCTCCTTCTCCGCCTCGTCAGCAAGGGCGGAAGAGACCTGCCGCCGCTCCAGCTGCTCCGGCGCATCGTAGTCCTTCTCCTCTGCCTCTTAAGCAAGTAAAGAAGACAACCGCTCCGTCTGCTCGGTCGGCGTCTAGCAATACAACCAGAGGCAGGAGGACATACAGATTCGGTCCTTCTCTGAAGACTCCAGAGAAGTTACCATACGAGAGGACCCAGGAGGAGAACACCGAGATCGCGCGAGAAGAAGTGAAGAAATTATTTGAAGGGGTGAAAGCAAAGAAACATCCACCTCCGGAGGAGAAGGTAGATCGGGTGAAAGTGAAGCGCACTCTGGCTGCCCTGACAAAACCACCGAAGTCTGATCCGCCGAAAGGAAACTATGACCGCATTATTGGAAAGGAATTTGCCGAAGCGGAGCGGTCGGGAAGTACTGTCAGTGATCAAAGGCTGAAAGAACGACGAGCTGGGAAACAAATTGCCCAGCTCAGCGAACAAGCGAAGCAATCGTGCCCCCCTCTCAAGGTGCCTAGCCACAACGTCACTAATGATCCGAGGATGGTGCCCGGTTATAGCAATCTTGCAGATTACCTGCCCGACGAAGTACATTATGAACCCATGGACATGCAAATACAAAGATACGAGTACGGGAAGCCTCTCGTCAAAGATGAAAGATCTCTATCAACGATGATGCGAAGATTGCATGATTGGTACTTGAAAATCTGCAGAGACTCTGGGGGAGGAGTACTTTGTATGTGAAAGTTAAAAAGGAGCATGACCTCGTTGGAATTAATTGATCTGTTGCATGTTCCATTTGAGGACTTCTATCAGTTTTTCAATCAATTGGCCCTCGATAAAACAACGGTCGCCTGCTACTATCTGTAAGTAGTACTACTTCTGTCATTAAGTTTCTCTATATAGCTTAGCTCTTTCATTGCATGTATTTATAATCATCCTCACTATATTATGCAGATTGAAGATCGTCGAATTGAAGAAAAGACAAGTCGGTGATATTATGTTCATTAACACATATCTCATAGATGCAACTTAGGTTAAATTTCATGCCACAGAGACCGAGGCCAGCATGCTACAATCGTTGATAATAAATCAAAACAAAGATATAATACTCTTTCCTTACAACTTCAAGTGAGTGTTACTGTCTTGTGCGTATTCGGTTTCCCTTATATATTAGTCAAGGTTATAGTAATGTAATTGATGAGTTATGCATGCTTGTGCAGTTTCCACTATATTCTCCTACATATTAAGCTTGAGCAGGGACTAGTAACCGTCTTAGACTCAAGACGAAAAGATCCCAAGGACTATGCAGACATGACTCAAATACTCGAGAAGTAAGTTAAATCGATCATTATCCACCATATCAGCAACTTTGTTCATTTCCTGATATATCAAGTAAATGTTTTCTTTGTCCGGCAGGGTTTGGAGAAAATTCACCAGAAAAGCTCCGGGACTGCCAAAGGAGCTGCAATTTAGACACCCGAAAGTAAGTACTAGCTATAGTAGCATTTTAAGCGCATCTACTAGTCATTCAAGCGCTAGTTTCATCAATACCATTTGACATTCTTGCTTATCAGTTTGATTAACCTCTATTTCTTGTAAAGTGGTTGTGGCAGGAACAAGGGAATGATTTCTGTGGATACTATGTTTGCGAGTCCATCCGCCACACGACCTGTGAGCGGGGCTACACTGACAAACAATATGAAGTACGTAAATAACAACATTCACAATTTTATTTTATTACCATCATTTGTGTTGAGTTTCATTCATTCATATATATATGTATTGACCCCCTTCTTTAAATTAGATGTTTCGGAAGCGGGATGAACTCCTAGCACCAGCTCGCATGCTAGCAATTCAAGAGGAATTGGCGGCATTCTTTCTTGACCACGTGATCCCTAAAGACGGAGAATTCTATGTTGACCCTGAGTCCGTATGATTATATTTGTAAGAGATAATTATTGTATATATGTAGCCGGTAGTGTCAGATAGATATACGAGAACTTGTTGTTCGACCAATCTCTCGGAGAAAGAGAGGTGGTCGATATCACTTCTCTCTGTATGCATATATGTTCATCACGATCTTCTGTTTCCTTCGTTTGCTTACTAGCTAGCCAGCGTGTCTAGTCCTCTCTATACGTATGTATAGTACGTAGCGTCGACCAAGCACGGACATAAGAGAGGACACTTCTCTCTATTAATTATAGCTAGCTAACACAATATATGAAACACCTAAATTAACCCCCC
>NC_041392.1:98934578-98934961 GCF_002162155.2 Triticum dicoccoides
ATATGCATATATGTTCACGACGATCTTCTATTTCCTTCGTTTGCTTACTAGCTCGCTAGCGTGTCTAGTCCTCTCTATACGTATGTATAGTACGTAGCGTCGACCAAGCACGGACATAAGAGAGGACACTTCTCTCTATTAATTATAGCTAGCTAACACAATATATGAAACACCTAAATTAACCCCCCAAAACCCCCCAAAACCCCCCTCCTTTCAAAAAAAAACAAAAACCCCAGCCACAGAAATGCTGACGCGTGGATGCCTATTGGTCCCGGTTGGTGCCTGGGCTCCGCGCACATGCCACGTGGAGGCCCATCTATCCCGGTTCTGGATTGAACCGGGACTAAAGGGACAGGGCATTAGTACCGATCCTTTAGTCCCGG
>NC_041392.1:98935140-98958347 GCF_002162155.2 Triticum dicoccoides
AACCCCAGTCACAGAAATGCTGACGCGTGGATGCCTATTGGTCCCGGTTGGTGCCACCAACCGGGACCAAAGGGTTTCCTGACTGGGCTCTGCGCACTGCCCACATGGAGGCCCATCAGTCCCGGTTCTGGATTGAACCGGGACTAAAGGGTCGGGGCATTAGTACCGACACTTTAGTCCCGGTTCAGGAACTGGGACTAAAGGCCCTTACGAACCGGGACTATAGGCCCTTTTTCTACCAGTGAGTTCCTAGCCTCCTCCCATATCCGAGGTGGGACTAAAGTCACTAGCACTGCCTAAGGTCAGGTTCCTGACACCCCACCCCCGTAGGGAAGCCCCCCTTAGGGTGGCGTGGGGCCCAGATCTGATACCACTTGTTAACAGCCTAGGCTTAGCTCCCGGTCCATCGGCATATGTTCGGACGTTTTCGGTGCGCATCGGACACTCCAGTACAAACGAAGAGCCCACTACATCCTAAAAGACCGGCCTGAAGGGAATGTGGCACTCTCCCTTATAAGGAGCTCCTAGCCTCCTCCCATATCCGAGGTGGGACTAAAGTCACTAGCACTGCCCAAGGTCAGGTTCCTGACACGGCACTGGCACCACGTCGTCGATAGGCGCATGCCCGCAGACCCGCGGAGCCGCGCCAAGACACTGGTCGTAGCCACCGGCTCTGCGTACGTCCTCCACGACCTATCAGCTCCGGGCAAGATCAGAGGGCTGTGGTCCAACTTCCAACGGCATGCCACTTCCTGGCCATGAGCAGGGCCGGTCCACAGATAAACGGGGCCCAAGGGCAAGACAAGAACATGGGGCCCTTCTTGACACAAAAAAGCTCAAATTTTATTTATTTTAAAAAAATAGAAGCAATCCAGTACATAGTGTAGATTGATGGAACAATATAGCTCTAGAACAGCTTGATTTTCTAATTGTTTTGGAGATATCTATTTTTTCTACAAAACAAACAATGAATGATTATTGTTTATCAACACACGGTATTTCTGAGTCTGATGAGTGAGCTAGGTTTTTTGTTTACTACAACTATTATCTCCCTCGTTGGTATCATCACAAGCAACATAAATATTGTCAGTTTTTGCTCTTCGACATTTACTACAGTCAAGTGCAAAGAATTACTATTTTTGGAAAACTTAGCCATTACCCGCCAATAAAAAGGAAAACCAAGTGATTGATCCTTTCTGGGATTCTACCAGTTCATCCATTCATTTTCTTCCTTCCTTTAATCACTACCAAGACAAATAATTTCTTGGAGACATGTCGCCAAACAAGCTGCATAAAAATCGTTAATACAGGAACAGAAGAACCTGGAAACGGATTGATGCGGATGTAGGTGGCTTGATCCACAGGCCGCAGCAGCCAGAATTAGCACGAACAAGACGCCGCCACCATGAAGTGAATAAAATTTACCCTTTCTCCTCTAATCTCCGGCCTGAGTCCTCTCTCACGTCTGGATCCAATGAAGGGCAGAACAATGTGCAACGTGGAATTGTCAGTGCCGGAGGGCAGGGCTAATTACCAGTGAATCTTTGAATTGAGAAACGAGGTTACACATACCATTGGGGAGTGAATTCGTGCCTTAGGTATCATGGCCGTGTCCTTGTAATCGGAGAGGCATCAGGCATGCGAGGGGCGGCACTGTTCGGGAGTAGGGATTTGGGGAAGCGAAGGAGTCGCGGAGATGAAGAGACGAGAACGATGATGGTCCAGTGCGGCGAATAGGTGTGCCTTTTGTCTGGTGGGTTTTCCATAGCATGGTTCCTTGGGCCTTTATTTTTTCCCTTGTACTTTTCTTGGCCCATTCTACTTACTATAGAGAAGGAATACCTGGGCCGGGGCCCCTGCGCCACGAGGGCCCAGGGCGAGCACCCCGTTTGCCCGGCCTATGGGCCGGCCCTGGCCATGAGCGTGGTCGGCACCTGCAACGGCCTCGTCAGCCTTTGCGACGGCCGGGAGCCCGGCGGCGCCATCACCCTGGCCAACCCTGTCACCGGCGAGGCTCTGACCATCCCGCCGCTGCCCCTTCCACCACCGTGCACCGCTGAGCAGGACGAGATACTAGCCTCTGGCACCAGGCGTACAGCTTCGTGTACCTCCAGACCACGGAGCGGTATAAGATCGTGCACGTCCCGTGCCAGGTAGACCGGTTCGTGTTCGATGCGGTGCACGTGTTTACGCTGGGTGAGCCGTCATGGCGAGACGTCCTAGCAGGCCCCACCGCAAGATGCGACCCCGGCCATGGCGTGGTCAGCGTCGACGCCGCCACTGCCACCACCACGTATTGGGCCACGCCGGAGGGGACAGTGAAGGTCATGTCGTTCGACCTCGAGGACGAACGCGTCACATCCATTATGCCACCGCCGTCTGTGTTGTCCAACCCCAAGGAGGGCAGCAGTTGGCACCTCGCAGAGGTGCAGGGGAGGCTGGGCATCGTCGTTCGCCGCGGCACATCGTTGAAGACGGAGGTTTGGGTCATAGAGGGCACGACCAGGGGACAACATATCAACTGGAGCCGCTGGTACATCGTGAAGATGAGCATGCTAGGGCGTCTCGCGCAGCCAACCTTTGTCCATGGCAGGCATGTCCTGACATGGGGTGGTGGTGCTGCGAAAAACAAGGATCTGTCTTGTGTAGGCACACACCGAGCCACGACACCACCGAGGCGAAGCGCGATGTGGTGGAGCTTGGCAAGAGGAACCTGGGGATGGTGGCCGCACGTATCAATATGGTAGACGATCATCGTCGAACTTTTGGGTACATCGAGATGAAGGAACCGTTGAGTGTTTACCTGCATGCTGGAGGGTCTACATGCATCATCAGTTGAGACTGGAATCCTTAAGTACTATATCATGCGAGGAGGGAGTAGTATATATAGATAGGGCAGATAGAAGAAGGGCGTTTTGATCAAACATATTGTGCTACATGCTGCGCTGGCCCCATCAGCCTTTTTCATGGACGCGTCTAGCGGGCAGCCGTTGGCCCGCTAGCGCTTCACAGCAGCCGGCTATTAAATGGAAAGTGTTTGTCTCTTTATCCTGATTAGGAAAGATTCCTATGGTCTCAGCTAGTTAAACAGAAAATATTCAACAGACATGCGTCCGGCTGTTCCTACTTTTAGTGCATGAACGCAGATGGCTTTGTATCATTTAATTCATGATTTACAAATTTCAAAAAGCCATAACTTTTAAACCACGCATCAAAATTAAAATCCGTTTTCACCCTCCGAATTCTCGCGGCGAGATATTTGAAACTAGATTCCGCATGGCTATGTTTGGACGAATTTTTTGTGCAATTTAGAGCCTCGTTTTGTGCAACTGCCTAGTAGTTGATGTGCAACTAGCTGACCATGGATGTGTGGAACTTTTCGCCTATCCCGTGGACGTGCAATTTTCACTGATGTCACCTCCACCCCCTCAACTACCCTTTCCCATGAGATGTGCAATTTCGTCTGTTACGCAGGCCAACTGCCTAGTAATTGATGTGCAACTTTCCCCTTGCCCGTGGATGTGCTTTCACTTTTTCCTGTATCCGCTAACTTCCTAGTAGTGGATGTGCAACTTCGGATACCGCCACAACCAAATGTCTAACAGTGAGAGCAACTTTTGATCGGACCCTCCATGGATGTGTAGTTTTTTCTTCTAGCAACCGGTCCAAACCACCCCTGTTTTTGAGATTTACAACTTTAGCACCCTCTCTATATGCAGCTTTTCACTATCCTCGTGAATATAGAATTTTCACCATCGAACTATCCCTGCGTGTGAGATGTGCAACTTCGCATGTTTTCTTGGCCAACTGCCTAGCAGACTATGTGCAACTCCGTTTGTTGCCCTCGCCAACCGAAACTGCATATCCACAAGCAGGAGAGGAAATAGTTGCACATCGACTAATAGACAGTTGGCTTGAACAACATACTGAGTTGCACATACCCCTAGTAGGGGAGGTGGGCAAAGTGTGCCAACAGTAGACATCCACAAGTAGGGAGGAGAGTTCCACATCTACAACTAGGTAGTTGACCGGAGCAGTAGACTAGTTGCACATCACAAAACTCGGTTGTTATGGTTGCTATGTTGTAACCTCATTGGAAGTTCGATCATGTAGCTCTAAATTTGGTTTTGAAAAACAGTTGCATCATGCAGTACTAAAGTTGCACAATGCATTACTAAAGTTGCACCATATAGCCTCAAAGTTGGCATCGAATTTTTTCCGTCAAAACATACCCATGAGGGGTCTAATTTCAAAGGTCTCGTCGCGAGGATTCGGAGGGTGAAAATAGATTTGAATTCTGATGTGCGGTTTGGAAGATATGGCTTTTTGAATTTTTGAAAAACCGAAATAAATACATATGAATCTGGTCGTTTTCCAAATTAAAGGGACAGTGTGAAGGCATTTAATGCCATAGTCACATGCACTAGCGGACAAAAAAATTAGGCATGCATGCGCTGTGAGTCAGGCCGCTCGTTTCCTCTAAAAAGTGCGCGGCAACTTTTTAGATTTTGGGTTTTTTTCATACATATTTGAATCGTATGTACGTTGAATTCTAATACACACACACACACACACACACACACACACACACATAGCATATGTAAAATTATTTAAAACAGAACAAAACAAAGCAAAACCAAACCAAGAATACCTATTCCTTTTAATAGTAGGTAGAGATTATATGATTTGCCTACATTTTGAATTAGTTGTCTTAGATTCATCTAAATAAAGGTATCTATATAAATCTTAGACAACCAACTTGGGACGGGGTTATAATTAAAATTATGATAAATCTTAGACAACCAACTTTCTATCTCTGTGCTATTTGACACTGTCGGGACTCCTGAAATACTTTGGGCATCATCCAAAACAATTTCGTATCCCACTATCACATTCTTTTTATTTCCTACTAGCTAGTTCTTCTAAATATCACTAGTGACTCTACAAGTTTAATAATAATATTAATATGTGGATATGTCTGAAACATCTTCCAGTCAATAATTATTAACGAATCTGCACACATACAAGAATTACCACATATCAAAAAGATCTTTATCCAATGAACCTTCTGTTATTGTATACCATTCCCTTTGTAACAAGATACTTTACAAAACCAGAGGCAAGATTTTATGTTATCCTTGCGATCAATATTTTGATCACTATACCTAGTTATCTTTGTTACTGTTTATACTATTTACTTACGGCATCTCCAACACCGACCCTCAAAACGGACATAGTATTTGTCTATGGACTGGTCCGGACCAGTCCGGAGACACTGATGTGGGAGCAGCCATTCAACCATGCTTGAATACATTTCAAAGCAAATTTGAACAAACCAGACGAATTCCATGCAAAGCAAATGATTATCTTAAACTGGACCAAATTCATTACATATTTCAACTAAACAAAGGCGATACTTTTTTAAGCTAATCTATATAATCACTATTCGTGGTTTAAAAAGAGGTGTTGTTGTTAAGTAACAGTAGCGTCTGTTTTGAACAGGCGGTACAGATAGTATTTAACAGTAGCACTTAGCAGCAGCGAGTTTCTAGGCCCCCACGCTACAGCTAGTAGAATTAGTAGTAGCGCGGGCCGACATCTTGCGCCCTATCTTCTTCCCCGCGGCCCGTTCTCCTACCCCTCTCTCACTACTAGGAAAAGGCCTATTAGTGGCGCACCAGTTTTGCCTACTAATGGCGCACTACTGGTGCGCCACTAGTACCACGCCACTAGTATTTTTTACTAATGGCGCATCACTGATGCACCATTAGTATAGACCACCATGCGCCATTAGTATGCCTCCCAGGGGGCCATATTTACCCATGTGCTTTGGCGTACTAATGGCGCACTGTGGGGTGATGCGCCATTAGTATCCTTTGGCATACTAATGGCGCACTGTGCAGTGATGCGCCATTAGTATCCTTTGGCATACTAATGGCGTACTTTGAGGTGATGCGCCATTAGTATGAATATTAGGTTTTATTTTTATTTTTACTTTTCTGATTTTTGCACAGGTTACAAAATATATTATTGGACAGAATATAGATAGCAGCACACAACAACAGCAGATTCATCGAATACAATAGAAGATTAGTCTCCGAATATAATTCATCATATTAGTCTCCGAATTCAAAAGACCGAATAAAGATAAAACATTACAAGTCTCGAGACCGCGAGTAGCAAGTTTGTCTTTACATTACAAGTCGATCATCTAAACTACCATCACATAGAAGAGAGTTGCGGTCATCATGATGAGCATCATCGCGATGAAACTGGTCTTCATCCGGTTCCTCCAACGCTCCCTCCTCTCTCCCACTAGATAGCGGGCGTATCTAGATTCCGCCTCCGCCCTAGTGGTGTACCCTTTGTAACTGTTACCGCTGAAATGGTGAACCTGTCTCCGACATTCCTCCCAGTCGTCGTAGACTCTGGGAACCTTACCCTTGTACACGACATACGACGTCATCTCTATGCGCAAGCCAAATAACAAACAATACATAAGCAATATTTAAGTATGCAACAAAAGGATCGGAAGAGAAAAGCAAGACATTAATAGCACGATTCATGATCCTACTAATAAATAGCATCGATTACATCTAAGTCGAACGACTGTCCAAACCAAAGAGACATACAATTCATTAAAGTTTAATTACAACATGAGCCAATCAATGTTTCAGAACTACACATAGCATCACTACTTTCGACTCGACTCATGGGACCGGAGCATGGATGAAGCTGCCGTCTATCGTGATGGTCATGAAATCACGGGCGTTGTCAGCCTGCATTTGTAGCGTTCTGTCTATCTCACTGTTGGACGGTTGATATCTGAGGTAGAACTGCCGCGAGGTATGAAGGAAATCTTGGTGGATGATTTCCGCTAACTCCGACTGGATGCGAAAGAATTCTTGTCTGATGTCCGCGTCCTGGATTGCCGACAAGCTCGCGGCCCAATCTTTGAGATTATTTGGTAGCAGAAGGTGATGATGGTCCCGTACGATCGCCCACATGTGATGGAGGGCGTAGTAGGCATCCTTCTGACCGCCAGGCAGATGCTTGATGCAGCAGAACTTAGTATTATGGGCGAACACGTGCCTGCCGTACCTATGAACTGGCCTGGTGAAGGTGCCTCCAGATTTGGCGTTGCCGGGGAGAACATCATCAAGAACTTTCTTGATAGTTGTGTAGTCTATCTTGGAGTCATGGTTCGGGTCAAAATACGTGGCCATGGAATATTTCGGGCTTAAGAGGATGAGTGTGCAATGGGTGTCACTGCACAGAACATGAAATGTTAGAAAAAAGAAAGAATGACCGAAATCTAAGAAATCATTTGTTTCGGGGGGGTTAAGGGATGACTTACTCAGGAAAGTAAGACACGAGGAAGTTATCCTTATCTGGGTTTGCCAGAATGACGCCTTCGAGGTGTGAACTCGCGACTTGGCGGTCCCCAGCGCTGCCCAAGAGCTTGGCACGCATGTAGAAGGGGTCAACTATCACGATGTCCGGGGTCTTGTCTCTAATGATCCGCATCTCCATACTCAGCGAAAACAGCCGAACGAAGGTGTAGTGCAGCGGATGAAGGTTAAACATAGCAAAGATGTCATCAAACCGCAGGACGATCGTACCCCCGATGGCGCCATCCACAAAGCCCTTGCCCTCTGGCACCTTGGCCATGAAAACCGGGTATGCCACATCATTCTCTCTGAGACGCCGCTTCTCCAAAGAAAGAACACTGTCATGTAGACTCCGCATAGCACCGGTTGCAGCATTGAGCATATTTGTCGGTAGCATCGCCCTACCCGCCACATGCACCCTCCTCGAGATATCCTTAGGTGAAGGTGGCCCATCCTGAGCACGGATCATACTCGGTGCCGGCAGGCTCGCACCGGCGCCCTCTTTAGCCTTTCGTTTCTGTCCCTTCTTCTTGATCTGCTGTAATGGGACCGAGTTCTGCTCACAGACCGCCTTCTTGAGCGTGTTGGGGCTGATAATATTTCGCACCTCAGCTATCTAAGGCTCGGTGAAGGCGACAGCTGGAGGCGTCTCCTGAGAATTGAATGCCAGACGACGCCTGTTGCAATTGGGTTTCTCCGCCGTACCAGCTAGATCGCGGTCGTCTTGGTTGGGTTCTTGAGAAGGAGGCCCGCAGAACTCGTCACCATACCCATGTTCGGCAAAGTACTTATCGACGTTGGTAAATGTACCGTCGTTGTTGTCGTCGTCGCCCGGATCCTGTGCCAAATGCATGTCCGGATCCTGTGCCATAGGGATGTCACTACGGGAAACAGGAGATTTGCCGTCTGTACTGCTCTTTGTTGTCAGCATTTCATCGGGATAGACGGCAAAGATTAAATTTGCCGACAACTGCTCACGGCAAAGAATAACTGACGGCAAAAACATACTTTGCCGTCTTCAGACAAAAACACAAACGACAAAAAGACTTTGCCGTCTGCAATTTTATTTACAGACAGCAAAGAGGTTACTTTGCCATCTGTTAAAAAAATGCAGACGACAAAGACTTTGCCGTCTGCGTATTTTTAACAGACGGCAAAGTAACCTCTTTGCCGTCTGTAGAAAAAAATACATACGGCAAAGAGAAAACACATCTCGTGGATCGATCCCACGGATCGATGAGGTGGCACCATCGCAGCCACCCTCACCATTCTCCTCTCGTCCCTGATCTATCACCCACCCCGACCCCACCATGTTCTCTGTCTCTGCCTTATCCCTTCGCACGTTCTCTCTCTCTCCGTTATCCCCGCACGCAGCCCACCCCACAACCTCGCTCGCCTCCCGATTCTGCCACCAACTCCGTCCCCCGTACCCCGTCCCTGGTCGCCGGCGAGCACCGCCAGCCAGTCCCCCGTCGCCACCAGCGTGGCCACCCCGTTCCCCGTCCCAATCGCCACAAGCTCCGTCCCCCGTCCCCCGTCCCTGCTCGCCGGCGAGCACAGCCAGCCCCGGCCCCCATCGCCCCGGCGTGGCCACCCCGTTCCCCATCCCACTCGCCACCGGCGCGGCCGGCCCCTTCCCTCATCCTCCTGCCGTGACTGGCACCGTCACCGACTGGTCCGGTGGGGCCTCTGAAGGAAATATGCCCTAGAGCCAATAATAAAGTTATTATTTATTTCCTTATATCATGATAAATGTTTATTATTCATGATAGAATTGTATTAACCGGAAACATAATACATGTGTGAATACATAGACAAACAGAATGTCACTAGTATGCCTCTACTTGACTAGCTCGTTAATCAAAGATGGTTATGTTTCCTAACCATGAACAAAGAGTTGTTATTTGATTAACGAGATCACATCATTAGGTGAATGATCTGATTGACATGACCCATTTCATTAGCTTAGCAGCCGATCGTTTAGTATGTTGCTATTGCTTTCTTCATGACTTATACATGTTCCTATGACTATGAGATTATGCAACTCCCGTTTGCTGGAGGAACACTTTGTGTGCTACCAAACGTCACAACGTAAATGGGTGATTATAAAGGGGTTCTACAGGTGTCTCCAAAGGTAGATGTTGGGTCGGCGTATTTCGAGATTAGGATTTGTCACTCCGATTGTCGGAGAGGTATCTCTGGGCCCTCTCGATAATACACATCACATAAGCCTTGCAAGCATTACAACTAATGAGTTAGTTGCAAGATGATGTATTACGAAACGAGTAACGAGACTTGCCGGTAACGAGATTGAACTAGGTATTGGATACCGACGATCAAATCTCGGGCAAGTAACATACCAATGACAAAAGGAACAACGTATGTTGTTATGCGGTCTGACCGATAAAGATCTTCGTAGAATATGTAGGAGCCAATATGGGCATCCAGGTCCCGCTATTGGTTATTGACCGGAGATTTGTCTCAGTCATGTCTACATTGTTCTCGAACCGTAGGGTCCGCACGCTTAACGTTACGATGACAGTTATTATGAGTTTATGCATTTTGATGTACCGAAGTTTGTTCGGAGTCCCGGATATGATCACGAACATGACTAGGAGTCTCGAAATGGTCGAGACATAAAGATCGATATATTGGAAGCCTATATTTGGACATCGGAATCGTTCCGGGTGAAATCGGCATTTTTTCGGAGTACCGGGGGGTTACCGGAACCTCCCGGGGGGTTATTGGGCATACATGGGCCTTGAGGGAGAAGAGAGAAGGAGGCAAGAGGTGGCCGCGTGCCCCTCCCCTTCCTAGTCCGAATAGGACAAGGGAAGGGGGGCGGCGCCCCCCCTTTCCTTCCTCTCTTCCTCCTCTTTCCCCCTCTCTCTCCTTGTCCAACTAGGAAAGAAGGGAGTCCTACTCCCGGTGGGAGTAGGACTCCCCCTTGGCGCGCCACACCTTGGCCGGCCGCCCCCTCCCCTTGGCTCCTTTATATACGGGGGCAGGGGGGCACCCCTAGACACACAAGTTGATCCAGGTGATCGTTCCTTAGCCGTGTGCAATGCCCCCTGCCACCATATTCCACCTCGATCATATTGTTGTAGTGCTTAGGCGAAGCCCTGCGTCGGTAGAACATCATCATCATCACCATGCCGTTGTGCTGACGGAACTCATCCCCGAAGCTTTGCTGGATCGGAGCCCGGGGAGCGTCATCGAGCTGTACGTGTGCTAAGAACTCGGAGGTGCCGGAGTAATGGTGCTTGGATCGGTCGGATCGGGAAGACGTACGACTACTTCCTCTATGTTGCGTCAACGCTTCCGTTACGGTCTACGAGGGTACGTAGACAACACTCTCCCCTCTCGTTGCTATGAATCACCATGATCTTGCGTGTGCGTAGGAATTTTTTTGAAATTACTATGTTCCCCAACAGTGGCATCAGAGTCTAGGTTTTATGGTTTGATGTTATTTGCACGAGTAGAACACAAGTGAGTTGTGGGCGATATAAGTCATACTGCCTACCCGCATGTCATACTTTGGTTCGGCGGTATTGTTGGACGAAGCGGCCCGGACCAACATTACGCGTACGCTTACGTGAGACCGGTTCTCCCGACGTGCTTTGCACAGAGGTGGCTTGCGGGTGAATGTTTCTCCAACTTTAGTTGAACCGAGTGTGGCTATGCCCGGTCCTTGCGAAGGTTAAAACGGCATCAACTTGACAAACTATCGTTGTGGATTTGATGCGTAGGTGAGATTGGTTCTTGCTTAAGCCCGTAGCAGCCACATAAAAATTGCAACAACAAAGTAGAGGACGTCTAACTTGTTTTTGCAGGGCATGTTGTGATGTGATATGGTCAAGACATGATGCTGAATTTTATTGTATGAGATGATCATGTTTTGTAACCGAGTTATCGGCAACTGGCAGGAGCCGTATGGTTGTCGCTCTATTGTATGCAATGCAATCGCGCTGTAATGCTTTACTTTATCACTAAACGGTAGCGATAGTCGTGGAAGCATAAGATTGGCGAGACGACAACGATGCTACGATGGAGATCAAGGTGTCGCGCCGGTGACGATGGTGATCATGACGGTGCTTCGGAGATGGAGATCACAGGCACAAGATGATGATGGCCATATCATATCACTTATATTGATTGCATGTGATGTTTATCGTTTATGCATCTTATCTTGCTTTGATTGACGGTAGCATTATAAGATGATCTCTCACTAATTATCAAGAAGTGTTCTCCCTGAGTATGCACCGTTGCGAAAGTTCTTCGTGCTGAGACACCACGTGATGATCGGGTGTGATAGGCTCTAAGTTCAAATACAACGGGTGCAAAACAGTTGCACACGCGGAATACTCAGGTTATACTTGACGAGCCAAGCATATACAGATATGGCCTCGAAACACGAAGACCGAAAGGTCGAGCGTGAATCATATAGTAGATATGATCAACATAGTGATGTTCACCAATGAAACTACTCCATCTCACGTGATGATCGGACATGGTTTAGTTGATTTGGATCACGTGATCACTTAGAGGATTAGAGGGATGTCTATCTAAGTGGGAGTTCTTAAATAATTTGATTAATTGAACTTAAATTTATCATGAACTTAGTACCTGATAGTATCTTGCTTGTTTATGTTTGATTGTAGATAGATGGCTCGTGCTGTTGTTCCGTTGAATTTTAATGCGTTCCTTGAGAAAGCAAAGTTGAAAGATGATGGTAGCAATTACACGGACTGGGTCCGTAACTTGAGGATTATCCTCATTGCTGCACAGAAGAATTACGTCCTGGAAGCACCGCTGGGTGCCAGGCCTGCTGCTGGAGCAACACCAGATGTTGTGAACGTCTGGCAAAGCAAAGCTGATGAATACTCGATAGTTCAGTGTGCCATGCTTTACGGCTTAGAATCGGGACTTCAACGATGTTTTGAACGTCATGGAGCATATGAGATGTTCCAGGAGTTGAAGTTAATATTTCAAGCAAATGCCCGGATTGAGAGATATGAAGTCTCCAATAAGTTCTATAGCTACAAGATGGAGGAGAACAGTTCTGTCAGTGAGCATATACTCAAAATGTCTGGGTATAATAATCACTTGATTCAATTGGGAGTTAATCTTCCATATGATTGTGTCATTGACAGAATTCTCCAATCACTGCCACTAAGCTACAAGAGCTTCGTGATGAACTATAATATGCAAGGGATGAACAAGACTATTCCCGAGCTCTTCGCAATGCTGAAAGCTGCGGAGGTAGAAATCAAAAAGGAGCATCAAGTGTTGATGGTCAACAAGACCACTAGTTTCAAGAAGAAGGGCAAAGGGAAGAAGAAGGGAAACTTCAAGAAGAACAGCAAGCAAGTTGCTGCTCAAGAGAAGAAACCCAAGTCTAGACCTAAGCCTGAAACTGAGTGCTTCTACTGCAAGCAGACTGGTCACTGGAAGCGGAACTGCCCCAAGTATTTGGCGGATAAGAAGGATGGCAAGGTGAACAAAGGTATATGTGATATACATGTTATTGATGTGTACCTTACTAATGCTCGCAGTAGCACCTGGGTATTTGATACTGGTTCTGTTACTAATATTTGCAACTCAAAACAGGGACTACGGATTAAGCCAAGATTGGCTAAGGACGAGGTGACAATGCGCGTGGGAAACGGTTCCAAAGTCAATGTGATCGCAGTCGGCACGCTACCTCTACATCTACCTTTGGGATTAGTATTAGACCTAAATAATTGTTATTTGGTGCCAGCGTTGAGCATGAACATTATATCTGGATCTTGTTTAATGCGAGACGGTTATTCATTTAGATCAGAGAATAATGGTTGTTCTATTTATATGAGTAATATCTTTTATGGTCATGCACCCTTGAAGAGTGGTCTATTCTTGTTGAATCTCGATAGTAGTGATACACATATTCATAATGTAGAAGCCAAAAGATGCAAAGTTGAAAATGATAGTGCAACTTATTTGTGGCACTGCCGTTTAGGTCATATCAGTGTAAAGCGCATGAAGAAACTCCATACTGATGGACTTTTGGAACCACTTGATTATGAATCACTTGGTACTTGCGAACCATGCCTCATGGGCAAGATGACTAAAACACCGTTCTCCGGTACTATGGAGAGAGCAACAGATTTGTTGGAAATCATACATACTGATGTATGTGGTCTGATGAATGTTGAGGCTCGTGGCGGATATCGTTATTTTCTCACCTTCATAGATGACTTAAGCAGATATGGGTATATCTACTTAATGAAACATAAGTCTGAAACATTTGAAAAGTTCAAAGAATTTCAGAGTGAAGTTGAAAATCATCATAACAAGAAAATAAAGTTTCTACGATCTGATCGTGGAGGAGAATATTTGAGTTACGAGTTTGGTGTACATTTGAAAAATTGTGGAATAGTTTCGCAACTCACGCCACCCGGAACACCACAGCGTAATGGTGTGCCCGAACATCGTAATCGTACTTTACTAGATATGGTGCGATCTATGATGTCCCTTACTGATTTACCACTATCGTTTTGGGGATACGCTCTAGAGACGGCCGCATTCACGTTAAATAGGGCACCATCAAAATCCATTGAGACGACGCCTTATGAACTGTGGTTTGGCAAGAAACCAAAGTTGTCGTTTCTGAAAGTTTGGGGCTGCGATGCTTATGTGAAAAAGCTTCAACCTGATAAGCTCGAACCCAAATCGGAGAAATGTGTCTTCATAGGATATCCAAAGGAAACTATTGGATACACCTTCTATCACAGATCCGAAGGTAAAACTTTTGTTGCTAAATTTGGAAACTTTCTGGAGAAGGAATTTCTCTCGAAAGAAGTGAGTGGGAGGAAAGTAGAACTTGACGAGGTAACTGTACCTGCTCACTTATTGGAAAGTAGTACATCACAGAAAACTGTTTCAGTGACACCTACACCAGTTAGTGAGGAAGCTAATGATGATGATCATGAAACTTCAGATCAAGATACTACTGAACCTCGTAGATCAACCAGAGTGAGATCCACGCCATAGTGGTACGGTAATCCAGTTCTGGAAGTCATGCTACTAGATCATGATGAACCTATGAACTATGAAGAAGCGATGGTGAGCCCAGATTCCGCAAAATGGCTTGAAGCCATGAAATCTGAGATGGGATCCATGTATGAGAACAAAGTATGGACTTTGGTTGACTTGCCCGATGATCGGCAAGCAATTGAAAATAAATGGATCTTCAAGAAGAAGACTGACGCTGACGGTAATATTACTGTCTACAAAGCTCGACTTGTCGCAAAAGGTTTTCGGCAAGTTCAAGGGATTGACTACGATGAGACCTTCTCACCCGTAGCGATGCTTAAGTCTGTCCGAATCATGTTCGCAATTGCCGCATTTTATGATTATGAAATTTGGCAAATGGATGCCAAAACTGCATTCCTGTATGGATTTCTAGAAGAAGAGTTGTATATGATGCAACCAGAAGGTTTTGTCGATCCAAAGGGAACTAACAAAGTGTGCAAGCTCCAGCGATCCATTTATGGACTGGTGCAAGCCTCTCGGAGTTGGAATAAACGCTTTGATAGTGTGATCAAAGCATTTGGTTTTATACAGACTTTTGGAGAAGCCTGTATTTACAAGAAAGTGAGTGGGAGCTCTGTAGCATTTCTGATATTATATGTAGATGACATATTACTAATTGGAAATGATATAGAATTTCTGGATAGCATAAAGGGATACTTGAATAAGAGTTTTTCAATGGAAGACCTCGGTGAAGCTGCTTACATATTAGGCATAAAGATCTATAGAATAGATCAAGACGCTTAATTGGACTTTCACAAAGCACATACCTTGACAAGATTTTGAAAAAGTTCAAAATGGATCAAGCGAAGAAAGGGTTCTTGCCTGTGTTACAAGGTGTGAAGTTGAGTCAGACTCAATGCCCAACCACTGTAGAAGATAGAGAAAAAATGAAAGATGTTCCCTATGCTTCAGCCATAGGCTCTATCATGTATGCAATGTTGTGTACCAGACCTGATGTGTGCCTTGCTATAAGTTTAGCAGGGAGGTACCAAAGTAATCCAGGAGTGGATCACTGGACAGCGGTCAAGAACGTCCTGAAGTACCTGAAAAGGACTAAGGATATGTTTCTCGTATATGGAGGTGACAAAGAGCTCATCATAAACGGTTACGTTGATGCAAGCTTTGACACTGATCCTGACGATTCTAAATCGCAAACCGGATACGTGTTTATATTAAACGGTGGAGCTGTAAGTTGGTGCAGTTCTAAACAAAGCGTCGTAGCGGGATCTACATGTGAAGCTAAGTACATAGCTGCTTCGGAAGCAGCAAATGAAGGAGTCTGGATGAAGGAGTTCATATCCGATCTAGGTGTTATACCTAGTGCATCGGGTCCAATGAAAATCTTTTGTGACAATACTGGTGCAATTGCCTTGGCAAAGGAATCCAGATTTCACAAGAGAACCAAGAACATCAAGAGACGCTTCAATTCCATCCGGGATCTAGTCCAGGTGGGAGACATAGAGATTTGCAAGATACATACGGATCTGAATGTAGCAGACCCGTTGACTAAGCCTCTTCCACGAGCAAAACATGATCAGCACCAAGGCTCCATGGGTGTTAGAATCATTACTGTGTAATCTAGATTATTGACTCTAGTGCAAGTGGGAGACTAAAGGAAATATGCCCTAGAGGCAATAATAAAGTTATTATTTATTTCCTTATATCATGATAAATGTTAATTATTCATGCTAGAATTGTATTAACCGGAAACATAATACATGTGTGAATACATAGACAAACAGAATGTCACTAGTATGCCTCTACTTGACTAGCTCGTTAATCAAAGATGGTTATGTTTCCTAACCATGAACAAAGAGTTATTATTTGATTAACGAGATCACATCATTAGGTGAATGATCTGATTGACATGACCCATTTCATTAGCTTAGCACCCGATCGTTTAGTATGTTGCTATTGCTTTCTTCATGACTTATACATGTTCCTATGACTATAAGATTATGCAACTCCCGTTTGCCGGAGGAACACTTTGTGTGCTACCAAACGTCACAACGTAAATGGGTGATTATAAAGGGGTTCTACAGGTGTCTCCAAAGGTAGATGTTGGGTTGGCGTATTTCGAGATTAGGGTTTGTCACTCTGATTGTCGGAGAGGTATCTCTGGGCCCTCTCGGTAATACACATCACATAATCCTTGCAAGCATTACAACTAATGAGTTAGTTGCAAGATGATGTATTACGGAACGAGTAAAGAGACTTGTCGGTAACGAGATTGAACTAGGTATTGGATACCGACGATCAAATCTCGGGCAAGTAACATACCGATGACAAAAGGAACAACGTATGTTGTTATGCGGTCTGACCGATAAAGATCTTCGTAGAATATGTAGGAGCCAATATGGGCATCCAGGTCCCGCTATTGGTTATTGACTGGAGATTTGTCTCAGTCATGTCTACATTGTTCTCGAACCGTAGGGTCCGCACGCTTAACGTACGATGACAGTTATTGTGAGTTTATGCATTTTGATGTACCGAAGTTTGTTCGGAGTCCCGAATGTGATCACGGACATGACGAGGAGTCTCGAAATGGTCGAGACATAAATATCGATTTATTGGAAGCCTATATTTGGACATTGGAATCGTTCCGGGTGAAATCGGCATTTTTCCGGAGTACTGGGGGGTTACCGGAACCCCCCGGGGGGTTATTGGGCATACATGGGCCTTGAGGGAGAAGAGAGAAGGAGGCAAGAGGTGGCCGCGCGTCCCTCCCCTTCCTAGTCCGAATAGGACAGGGAAGGGGGGCGGCGCCCCCCCTTTCCTTCCTCTCTTCCTCCTCTTTCCCCCTCTCTCTCCTTGTCCAACTAGGAAAGAAGGGAGTCCTACTCCCGGTGGGAGTAGGACTCCCCCTTGGCGCGCCACACCTTGGCCAGCCGCCCCCTCCCCTTGGCTCCTTTATATACGGGGGCAGGGGGCACCCCTAGACACACAAGTTGATCCACGTGATTGTTCCTTAGCCGTGTGCGGTGCCCCCTGCCACCATATTCCACCTCGATCATATCGTTGTAGTGCTTAGGCGAAGCCCTGCGTCGGTAGAACATCATCATCATCACCACGCCGTTGTGCTGACGGAACTCATCCCCGAAGCTTTGCTGGATCGGAGCCCGGGGAGCGTCATCGAGCTGTACGTGTGCTAAGAACTCGGAGGTCCGGAGTAACGGTGCTTGGATCGGTCGGATCGGGAAGACGTACGACTACTTCCTCTACGTTGCATCAACGCTTCCGTTGCGGTCTACGAGGGTACATAAACAACACTCTCCCCTCTTGTTGCTATGCATCACCATGATCTTGCGTGTGCGTAGGAAATTTTTTGAAATTACTACGTTCCCCAACAGCCTCGTCACCATCCGCCCCGGCCCGGTCCCTCGTCGCCCCCGGCACCGCCGGTCACCGCTGACCACGTCGGCCTCTACTCTTCGGAAGGAAACCGCGTCGGTGCCTCGAGATACCGGCATGGCCGGCCCCATCCTCAGTCGCCCCGGGCATGGTCTTCCTGTCCCCTGTCGCGCTCGGAAGGTCTCCTCCCCATCAATGGGTCGTGACACCACAAGCAGCCGCACACTGGAGTGGCCTCCTCCCCATCAATGCCTTACTCCACCGGCCACCGCTGGCCGCATCGGCTTCTGCCTGTCGTGCTCGGATGGTGGTCGTGCAAGCTTCGGGGTGAACTTGGCAGCCCTGTGTAATATGATATTTTTTGTCTTCATAGATGATTGTCAGACTAGTGAATGATTGATTGTCAAACTACTAAAACGCAAAAACGCAAGTGAAGATTTTGCCTACGCCTTGTTATTAGCTATTTTTATTATGAGCAAAAAATCCTACGCCGTCGACCATCTAGGCCTCTGTACATGGTCTATGGTTACCTATTTCTTTTAAATAATAAAAAATTCTTTGCCGTCTAGGGTGTATGAGGCTGATGGCAAAGGCATAGTCCAGCTGACGGCAAAGATGATTTTCTTTGCTCTCTGCTACTACTGCGCTTGATGGCAAAGAGTGAGTTGGCTGACGGCAAAGTCTTTGTCGTCTTCCCTATGAAAAGCTGACGGCAAAGTATTCTTTGCCGACTTATCTTTGCCGTCTGTGTTTGCCGTCTGCTTCCTGATGGCAAAATCTTTGCCATCTGGATTTAGGTCTTTGCCGTATGGAATTCACAGACGGCAAATTACCTATTTCCTGTAGTGTGTCGGCATGTCCGGTAGCATTGTGGCGTTCTTGCCATGGCTTGGCGCCGGCACGACTGGCGGTCTTGTCTGTGGGGTGGTGTCCCCCGCCCCCAAACGAATCTGGCTCTTCGGCCAAAGCAAGGGCCAACTTATGCAGGCGCTGAGGGTCATCTCATCTTCTTCGTCGGCCCCAGCGGGTCGAATCGGAGGTAACAGCTCGTCGCAGCCTGGCAGCACCCGAACTACTTCAACCCTATACACTGTGGGTGGCATCGGATTACCGTGGAACACGGGGTTTCCCGGTTGAACAATTCTGCCCTTGGCGACATCGACCAACTCACCGCCCACGAAGTGCAGGAGAGTGAAAGGAACATCGGCGGTGCCCTGCAAAAACATGTAGGGCGTTAGGGATGCCCAGTCAAAGGCAAGGAGATGAAGTCATCGGCCGAGAGGCTTAGTTACCGTGATGCCGTCGAGCTCGGCTAATGTTGAGGCACCGCCAACGGTGAGCGTGCAACTGACGGAGGGGCCACTTGCTGGCGATGTGCCGGCCGGCGTACACCCAGGTGCATTAAGCTCCAATGCCCGTGCCGGCGCCGGAGACACGAATACCGCCTCCGCCGGAGACACCAATGGCGCTGTCGGAGACACCAATGGCGCCGCCTGCACGTTGTGCGAGTTGCTGGCCGTGAATCTGGGAACCGGGGGAGGCCCCTTTTGGCCACCCGCAATCCACGTCGCCAGCCCATGAATCAACATAGGCACCATGGCGTTGAGCGTCGTTCCTAGTTGTTGTTGCACTTGCTCTTGGACAATCTCCGAAATCGGCGCCACTTGTGCCTTGAGTGCTTCAACCTCGCGCGACTGGCTTTCTGAGCTGGTCTTTTTCTCCTTTCGCCCACCAGTGGTATAGTATGATGACCATTTTGTGGACAAGCCTTTGCCGGCCACACGACCAGCTGACGTTGGCTTACTGAGCTTATCCTTGTTTTTCATTATGTTCAACGCCCTATTTAAAGGGGTGTAGAAAGGGGAGCTCTGAGACGACCCCGCGCTACTGCTTTCATTGTCCTGCAGAAGGAACATGAACCATTTAGAAATATTGGGGATTAATTAGAATGCAACCATATGGAGCTAATTACGCGGGGGATGTATTCCTTACCAGAACAAGCTCAAGCGCCCTGGTCTTCGGATCCGTGGTAAGCTCCTTTGTTACCGGGTCCTCCTTGTACCGGGCCCTGAGAAAGTTCCTGGTCTGCTTGTCACGGTATTTCTCGAAGCGGGGCGGTAGGCCTTGCTCGGCACGCTCCGCGTCCTCCTTGTCCCATATAGGCTCCGCCACTCTGTAACCGCCGAGACTGAGTTGGTGGACCCCTAAGTTCAACTTCCGCATTTCTTTCCCCCACTGACTTGATTTGGAGTTTGCGTTGCTCTCGCACTTGATCTTGGACTCCTTGTAGTCATCTTCGCTCATCAAAGGATATTTCGCCTTGATCTTCTCATAACTATCACCTTTTTCAATCATTGCCTTCACCATGCTTTTCCAAGTAGACAGGGCCGTGCTCATCCTCATGAGGGCGGCACCATTCACTTTATTCCCTGAGAGGCGTGTGTTTGCAAACTTAGCGGGGAACTTGTATCGTTCGTGCAACTTTGTGAAGAGGAGGCTGCGCAAATTCCCTCAGTCCTTATGCCTTAGGTTTTCGGTGTTGATCGAGATGGTGCTCCGGAGAATGCACCCGAGTTGAACCGAGTACCCCTTGACTACTTCTTTGGGCACCGTCGGATGCCCGTCGGAGTTCACTTCAGTAAATTCCTCCCTGATGGTGCCGAGCACGCTCGGGCGTCGGTCCTTCCATTGCCTCTTCGGTTGGCTGCCATCTGTGCGTGCGCCGCCATCATCAGTGGTGGCATCCGCGGCGCCATCATCTGTGGTGTCATCCCCGATGCCACTAGGGGTTGTGTAGTCAGGATCGGTGTCTTCCGCGGTGTCCTCATAGCGGTGAGGTTCTTCCTCCAACTCCCAGGAGAGCTCCCAGCATTGCTTGCCGCCCGAACCGCCGGCCTCATCATTGTGGGCCATGTTTCGCTCTAAATAGGAAAAAAGTTTGGTCAAAAAGTTGGTTATTGTCAAGGAAAAAGATCATGGTCTCATCATTTAGGGTTTTTCGACACTGAGGCATCCTAAAAGCTAAGCTTTTATCATTTAGGGTTTGTCGACGTCGAGGCACCCTAAAAGCCTAAGCGTACATCATTTAGGTTCTCATCGACACCGGGGCACCCTATAGAAGCCAAGTTAAGTTTTCATCATTTAGGGTTTATCAATGCCGAGGCACCCTAGGTTGGGCCTAATCACTTGGCACTAATCACATGGCTCTATTGCCACCTATGTTGGGTTTATCATCTAGGGTTTATCGATGCTAAGGAGAATTCTAAGTTGGGCCTAATCACTTGGCTCTATTGCCACCTATGGTTTAATGCAGCAAGAATGGCGGGGCAGTTGATCCTACTTAACTAAGTACTAAGATACCCCGGCCCATGCATTAGTCGCAAGTACCCCATATGTCCTATTTTTGGCAAAGTCATGCTAAAATTCACGGAAAATTTCAGCATGACCTTTGCTAAAAATAGGACATATGGAGTACCCGAATTTGCCGGAACGGAAGTTAATCGACATTCCGGCAAACTCAAGGGCCTCTCGGGGTACCTGCAAATTCATCACGACACAATGGTCAGAGACAAAACCCAGCAACTTTACAAGTCTTTCACAGATTTGTTTGCAAGTTTTGATATGTAATAAAGATGAGCCTCAAAGATCAGCCTCCAATGCAGATTTGTTTTCCTCAAGACAAGATGAACCTCCAATGCAACAAGTAATAAAATGTTTGCAAGTTCTGATATGTTTGCAAGATGAACCTCCAATGCAACAGTCTTAGACATTAGGACACTACAATGATCTACAACCTTATGTGAAGTGCCAACTCCACAGATTTCTTTTTCACTGCTTTTATATTATTTCTAGAAGCAACACAACAGGGTTAAACACCAGAATCTTGAGTTTAATTTGATTAAGCTGCATTGTCTTGAGGCCTGGCTTACTTGTCTTTGTCTCTCAGCCAGCTCATTCATGCATGGGCATCTAACTCACTAGTATCAGATCTGGTTATTAACAGAACAACAGGAGAAAAAAGAAAAAAAATCATATAGAAGCACATATGAGAACATACTCAAGTCAAGCATTGTGATAGGTTCTCAACATGAACATGAACATGCATTGACAGTCATATCACCTGGGCTGGGCACCATGCCACTGCCCTAATTAAACCCTAAAACAAACATTTCTCTTTCCCCTCCCCCCTCCTATCCCTCTGTCTCTCTTTCCCAGCTCCAACCCCAAATACAAATTAAACCCTATATTTACTTGTAATTAAGATTCATCCCTGGATAATCAACATACTCATCTTGAACCCTATATTTACTTGTAATTAAGAGTCCATATCTCTTGACTAGATCCACACCAAACCCATCTTGTGTTATGTATCACACCAAACAGACAAGCAACTGAATACTGGGGCTTTAAGTTGCTTGCAGAGACTAGATAGCTCTACTCATTCTCAGGAGCCAACACTACATACTTTATCCTATATTTTATTTTACTACGATATAATAAAGAGCACAGTTTGCAATTAGTCTATATCTAGTTCAAAAAGGACTGGATCCAGTTTCAGTCCTACATGTCTCTTACCTTGCAGGACAGTGGTAGCAGCACACTGCTTGCAATGGTTAACGTCCAAAATAACTCATTTTCATCTATAAACCATGGACAAATACATGATACAGTGCATTTTTCTTCAGTGTGTCCAGTGCATTTGCTAGGGGCAGCAAGGATAGGTAAAAGATTAGGTAGGAAATGATACCAGGGAAGTGATGCAGGAAGAAGAGCCGCAGGATGACTACAACAAATGCAATCCAGGCACCAACCTCTCCCCTGCAATTTTGATGTTTCATGATCACAAATTTGATTCAAATGTCTATATCTAATGCTGTACAATTAAAGAAACAGAGGATATAGCACCATGGAAGTGTCAGCCAGTGAGGCAGAGGCAGTGATCCTTCAACCAATAGACAACAAGCATGAAAAAGATACCTCGACTTTTGCAGTTGAGTGTCCAAATCTTGCAGGTACCAAGTACTCCAATGCACATGGAGTACTAATTATTCATGTTTGCTAGGCACTACTCCCACAATTTTTTGAACCTAATTTGACCTAAATTCGAGAGGGATTTGACCTAAACCTAGCGAAATAGAGAAGAAGAGGGCATGGCCGGGAGGGAGGAGAGGAGGAAGAGAGGAGAAGAGAGGCAGAGGGAGGAGGGTTACCTGACCACGATGAGGTGGTGGCCGGAGCGGAGACAATGGAGGGCGGATACGGCGAGCTTGGGGGAGGTGGCGATAGACGGCGGGGAGGTCGCGGGCCTCCTCTCCTGGTGGACGTGGGGCGGCTCCGAGGCTCCAAATCTCCGGCGGCTCCGAGGCTCCAAATCTCCAGCGGGTTTCTAGG